>NW_006399786.1:16887497-16897423 GCF_000299155.1 Elephantulus edwardii | reverse complement strand
TATTTTGTCCTTCCTTCCTTCCTTTATCTTTTCTTTCTTTACACACACACACACACACACACACACACATCAACTCATTGTCACCAAGTTTAAACTGACACTGTAGCAGATTTGGGGAAGGTATAAATCTCATGGGAGGAGAGTATTCATCTGTTTTTCCTGTGGAGCCTCTGGTGAATCCAAACCACCTGAGAAGTCCCATCTTGAGGTTAGCAGTACAACTCCTATGGATTATACCTCTCTACATACTTATCAGCTTAACTCAACTCATTGTGGTCAAGACAGAAACCTCTCATAGCTGACCCTCCAGCGGATTTCAATGGTTATAAATTGCATGGGAGAACTCCAGTTTTTCTCCTACCATGTGCTTTTAGATTGGTAGTACAACTCCTTACCCACAAGGCCACCACCATGCTTCTCTCTCTCACTCTCTTCTCCCTCTCGAACACGTATGGAAGAAAGAGAACATGTGTCTGTATTTATTTATATACACACGTGCACACACATATATAGGAGAGCACTGGTAGCTTGATGGTGAAGAGTTGTGCTGCCAACCCAGAGGCACATGATTCAACTTCATCACCAACAGCTCCACAGGAAAAAGATAAGCAATCTCCTCCCATGCGATTTAATGCTTCTGAAAACCTGCTAGAGGGTCAGCTGTGAGTCAGTTCTGACTAGATGATACACAAAAACAGCAGCAATTTATATATTTCCTACCCTCTGGCTAACTAACTGAAATGGCATAGGATCAAGGCATAGGCTTTAATTTTCTTCTCTTTACTCTAATGGTTAATGATTAATGATTATTCTGCTGATCTCTATTTAACACTATCTATTTTGTGCCAGGCTGTGAGCAAAGCATTTGGTTTATGTTATCACAAATGTACACAGATCTGAAAGGTAGGTCACCACTTCCTACACTATTTTACAGTTGAGAGGAAACTGGGGATAAGAAGAGTCAATTGTCTGACTCAAGCTGGTAGGTGGTTTGAATTCAGTCATACTGACTGAAGACCTTTCTACCTTGTATATTGCTCCTAATATACTGGAATGTCTTTGCCACAGCTTCTACCTTGGTTAGCAAAGCCACACTCTTCCTCTCATCCCTTGGCCCTGTATTAGCTTTATTGCCACCAACCAAAAGTGGCTTCAGCATGCAGCCAATTCTGCTTTACAAAAATTTCCAAATAAGTGTACTCTAATCAGCATTGTTGCTGTGGGAAATTTCTCTGGTGTTCAAGTAGACAGTTCCATTCACTTATATTCTCCTATGCCTTCAAAGGGCATATTTACATGAATTCATCAAAATTACTTTAGGAATGTATAACAATGAAAAAACTTTTCTTTTCCTCCAAAGGGGAAAAAAGGGGGGGAGGGGAGGGAGGGACAAGGAGGAAAATGTGTAACAATGAGTGAATGAAAATCCAAGTTCTCTATAAACTTTTATTAAAATATCAATTAAAAAAAATACTTTGTCCAGCTGCAGTGCTCTGCACTTCAAAAGCTGTGTTGAGACAGTGGGGTGCCCTTGAGATTGATGAAGGGGAATAGCAAGGCTGACTATCCTTATTATTTCCTGGACCTAAATTACATCTGTGATGAGGAACTGTAGACCATAAGGAAAGATTTCTCTTCTAGAAGATTCTTAGCCAATAGATGGAGAAGGAATGAGAGTGTTTGAATATTGCTCTTTTATAAGCACTCCTCCCCCAAAATAAGGAATCTTGCCCAAAAGGTCATTAACAGAGCTACATCAGGAAAGGAAAACAAGGCACCGGGGCCTTCCTGAAGAAGGTTTCTAATAAGAAGGAATTTTGCTGAAAAATTTTTAAAAATTGTCCCTGAATCAAATCAACTTTCCTATCCTAAGATGAAAGAGGTAATTTCTTTGCAGGGATTATATAGAAATGGAGAATATTTTCTACTAGGCCGTTTTTAAAATGTCCACCCCAGATAAAAACAAAGAAAGATAACTTCGTAAAGACTATCCTACAAAGACCTAAATTAACAAGAAGCATCCAAGATACAGTTTTGGGTGATTAACTTGACTCAAGAATTAGTCAGATAGCAAATGTTTCATCCAGTCTGTGTATGTGAGAGGAGGGGAAGGGGGATTTGAATTTTCTCCTTGTAATATTTGTAATAGAAATTTTCAAGCACAAGTAGAAACACAGAGATTATTCTGATGACCTCATGCACCGCCACCCAGCTTCGGTATCTGCCGTGCAGTCTTGTTTCATCTTCACCGAACACCATCCATCCACCATAGCATCCAAGCTGGCTTCCTGGAGGAGGGGAGGGAGTTGTGTCTGAAACTCTATTCAATGTTGATAAAGGCAGCATCGTTATTCTTCCACCGAAATGAAGACCAGACCTGTCAATGCACACGTCAGATTGTCATTTTTGTTCTCTCCCTGGCATTCAAAGCACAGAACTTCTTTTATGGATGAACATATTGAATGGAGGAGACTTTTTTCAAGTTCATTTGTACACATACATGAGGCAGCAAGTTGTGTCTAGCACCATCTGTTTGTGGTAAGCAATCATAAGGAACTTTTAACCACGGAAGTTCACAAGTTCAAGAGATTATGTCGATGGCTGCAACCTTCAATCAGCTGCTTAACATAACTGTGTGCTAGTTTCTGTCCAAATAGCTAAGTTTTTACATGTTGCTATTCATTCTGGCCCAAACCTGAAAGAATGGGGTTGAGGGTTGGGGGAATCCATTCTCCATACCACATACAACCATAAATTGCACATTTATCAGAAATTTAAGTGTTAAAAAAGAAGTCATTCAAATACTAGAAAACAGAAGTTAATTCTTTATTCACTTATGGAAGAGATGAGAAAAATTTCCTAACTATAACTCAAAATCTAGATGCAACAATAGAAATACTAATAAACTTAATGTTATTACATTTTTAAATGTTGCAAAAAAAATGAACACCAAGAGAAAAGTGAAAAGTCATGAGGGAAATTACATGCTGCATGTAACTGAGAAGGGGGCTTAATATCCTTAATAAGTAAAACCTTCTAAAAATAGAAACAAAGAAGAGAAATCTATAGACAAGTAGACAAGAACTATGAACAATAGGCCATAGCAAAATAGGATTAATGATATCTACGTATAATAAAATATACATAAATAAAAATTTTCCATGTCTCAACTTTCAAGTTAACAAAAAATCCTAACTACATGCCCTGTTAGGATACAAAATCAGATTCTTTCAAACATTGTTAGCATAAATGCACAATAGTATAAACTAGTATGAAATAGTAATAAACTAGTATAATACTTTGGTAGTATGAGCAAAACTACCTTTATATGTTGTATTAGAAATTCCATCTGTAAGTATACAATCCAAAGATAATAATGACAGAAATAAATCAAAATACATCAAACACGCTAAAACCCCACAATGTCGTAATTATACTCAACAAGAAAAACTCATTGATGGTATTTGAAGGATGCTAGGGAACTTATTCATTACTGTATAAGGATGTAAATAAGAGGGAAAAAATAAGTATCTAACCTGTCCTTCCTATACAAACTGTATCATAGAGCAGGAAAATAGTTTTCAAGAAAAGCTTTTTTAAAAAATTTCTAATTTATTATTATTGTTGTTGTTGTTAATTTCAATGAACATCTACAGAGATTTTGGAATTGCATTCATTCATTGTTGCACTTTTCTCCCCCCCCCCCCCACCCCCAGTTCGCTCCTCTCCTTGAAAAGCAAAAGAAAAACTCCTTCATTGATACACAATCCCCACTCCCACCCCACATAGCCCCACCCCCACCCCAAGTATACTCCACTCTGCAACCCTCATTCCAGACTCTTATGAAAAACTTTCTTTTATTGAAGTTGTATAACTGTTTTCTAAAGCAATTCACTTGTATTTTGGTTGAAGCTGTTATAGCAGCACTAAATAATTAAGATAATTGCCTATTTTCAAATCTGTATTGAAATAACAGATCTAAATGAAGACCATCACTAGGTGCTACCTCACCAAAAGAGAACTGACACCTATACACGTCCTGACAGAAATGCATAATACTATTCACTTAGGATTGCTTATTATTGTTGTTGTTATGTGTTATCTAGTCAGCTATAACACATAGTGACCCTATGAACAATAGCTCTGGATGTTGCTCTATCCTGAGTCAATCTCACAGTTTCTAGCACACCTGCCCCTATTTCCCTAGTCACTATGTCAATCCATTTCATTCAGGGTCGTCTTCTCCTGTGCTCACCCTCCACCTTTCCAAACATGATATCCTTCTCCAAACATGATTCCTCTTGGCTATATGCACAAAATATGTGAGCTGGAGTTTCAAAATTCTTCAAGGAGCAAACTGATTTCACCTTCTCTAGGACAGACCTGTTTGTTTTCTTGGCAGGTTATGGTATACTCTAGCACCACAAGTCAAAGGCATCAATTCTTCTTCTGTCATCCTTAGTCATTGGCCAACTCTCTGATGCATAGCAAGTAATTGTCAAGAGCGTGGGCTGGATCAGGTGCACCTTAGTCACTAGACTAAAATCATTGCTCTTCAGCACTCTGGAGAGGTCCCTTAGGTAGACTTTCCTAATGCAATTTGTCTTTTGATTTCCTGACTGCTGGTGCCAAGACGGTTGATAGTGGATCCATGTAAGATGAAACAGTTAACAATCTCAATCTCATCTCAATCTATCATGATATTGCCAATTGGCCCAGTGGTGAGAATCTTTGTTTTCTTGATGTTGAGCTGCAATCCATTTTGAAGACCTTCTGCAGCAAATGCTTCAAGTCCTCCTGAGTTTTGGAAAGCAAGGTTGTGTTATCTGCATAAACCAAGTCCAATCTTGATGCTACATTCCTCTTCATAAAGTCCAGCCTCCCAAATAATATGTTCTGCATATAGACTGGAAAAGACTAGGGGGAAAATGCTATGAAATACTACTACAAGAAATTTAGAGAGGCCTACATAAATGAAAGAACATACTTTATCCATCTATATATATCAATACTTAACATTGTGGAAAATGTCAACATAACCCAAAGCCATCTATAAATATTATGCCATCTCAAACTTGATTCTGTCAATATTCTCTGAGGTGATTAAAAAAAATCAACTACTAACTTTATATGGAAGGGGAAAGGACCTTGGTTAAGCAGAGCATATCTGAAGAAGAAGAACAAAGTAGGTCTAACATGCCTCAATTTGATACATGTTCCACAGCAGTTGTAGTCCAAACAGCTTAGGACTGGTAAAAATGACAGACACTTAGGACAATAAAACATAATTGTTTGTTGTTGGGGCTGTTTTTAAGTCAGAACCAATTCATAGCTGACCTTCCACCAGGTTTTCAGAGGCAATAAATCTCAGGGAAGGAGCATGCCCATCTGTCTCCCATAGAGCAACTGGCGAATTCTAACTGCTCACACTTTTGGGTGGCAGCACAACTCTTTATCCACTTGGTCACCAGAGCTTCCTGAAAGAGAATTGAGAAACCATAAATAATTCCATCCACTTATGGACATTTCGTCTTTGACAAAGGGCCATAAAACATTAAGTAGGGAAAAGACAAGCTCTTTAACAAATAAATAGTGTCAGCTAAACTGAGTATCCATTTCCAAAATGAAGCAAGACCCATATTTCACAGCTATTACAAAACTAACTCAAGATGGGTCAAAGAGCTTAGTATAAAACCTAAAACTACAAAGAGCATCAAAGAAAAAGAAAAGCAATCTTAGGAATCCTAACTTAAAAGTAAGCTAACAATCATAACAAAAATACACTTAGTATAAGATAAACTAGATGAAGAAACTTTCTAAAGACTCAATTCTTAGGTATATCAAAAAGGTTTCTCCAAAAGAGTCTAGAAAAGAAACTACAGATTGGGGAAAACATTTGGTAATGATTTATCACACAAAGGACTAATCTCTAAAATGTATGAAACTCTTCAACACCAAATGACAAAAAGACAATCTAATTAAGGAATAAGCAAAGCACAAGAACAGACACTTCACCAAAGAAGATATTCAGGTTAATAAACACAAGAGGAAATAGTTTTGTTAGCCACAGAGATGCAAATCAAAACAACAATGAGCTATTTATCTCATCCCAGGAATAATGGCAAAGTTAGTAAGACAGGAAACACATGCTGACAAGGGTGTAGAAAAGTCCTACTGCTGGAAGGACTGTAAAATGGCACAACCACTGAGGGCAAAGGTAGAGTTACTCCTTACAAAGTTAGAAATTGATCCAATAGCCCTACTGCTAGGTATATATCCCAAAGAAATGAGATCTGAGGCAGTAACTGATACGTGTGTGCCTTTTTCACATGGGGTGAAAAAAGTCAGATAAAAAGGACAAATTTGTATGAGTTCACTATTACAAAAAATAGGAAGCTAAGAAAAAGTATGCAAGCAGAGCAGAACAGTCCTTGATAGTTACCAGGGATGGAGGAGGGAGAGAAAGGGGAAGGGAAATTAGCAATTAGATAATAGACACATAGTAAATTGGGTAAAAGGAAAAGCTATATAAAATAAGAGATGACTAGTATAACACTAAAGAGAAGGAAGATGCAGAGAGCTGTGGAAGAGTTGTGTATAACAACAGACCATTATAACACAACCATATATTATCAGTGATAGCAGTAGTAACCTACAAGTGAATAGGCAGGTAGAAGTAAGAGATATGGGCAAGAGAAAGAGACTATGTCCACGATCATGCATAGGCTTAGAAGAGACTGGTGGAACCCCTAAGACAATGACCCTTATCTGCAGCCAAAGAATAAATCTTCCTATGGAGTGAACACCCATTACACCAGGGAGATACTCAGCACTTAGAACAACCACACAGGCACAGAATCACAAGGGCAGTGTTTGCCCAATGATAAACGTGAGAAGGTGGGGAAGGGATGGAGGACTGAATGGGAATAAAATTATAGAAAGACAGTGCGAAGACTGATGCTACAAAGTAAGGATTGTCATCAAATATGTATGAATGATTGCATAAAATAACAATCTCTTTTGCAAACTTTAACTCAGATCATAATAACAAGTCTTTCTAAAAACTCAAATGTTTGTTGTTGTTGTTGTTGTTGTTGTTGTTAAGTGCCATTGAGTTGTTTACTACTGATGGTGACCCTATGTACAACAGCTCTGAACTCTGCTCTATCCTGAACCAACTTTGTCATCTCCAACACAACCACCTCCATTATTGCAGAGACTGAGTAAATCCATCTTATCCCGGGTCTTCCTTTTTTGTGCTCCCTTCAGCACGATGGCCCTCTCCAAAGGACTGGTCCCTCCTTTCCAATATGCCCAAAGTATGTCAGATGGAGCTTCAGAATCCTTGCCTCCAAGAAGCACCATGGTTTCCACCCTCTCTAGGATAAAGCTGTTTGTTCTCCTAGCAATCCATAGTATATTCAGTACTCTTCTTAAGCACCACAGCTCAAAGGCATCAATTCTCCTTCTGTCATCCTTAGTCATTGTCCAACATTCTGATGCAAAGCAAATAATTGTGAAGACCGTGGCCTGGATCAGGCACACCTTAGTCTCTAGACTGACATCGTTGTTCTTCAGTACTCTGGTAAAGTCTCAAACAACAGCTTTTCCCAATGCAATTCACCTTTTAATTTCCTGGCTTCTGGTACCAAGGATGTTGATTGTGGAGCTAAGCAAACTAAAATTGTTAAAATCACAATCTCTTCACCATCCTTCGTGATGCTGCCTATCAGCCCAGTGGTGAGAATCTTTGTTTTCTTGATGTTGTGCTTCAATCCATATTGAAGGCTGCAGTCCTTGACCTTCTGCAGCAAATGTCTCAGGTCCTTCTCAGTTTCAGCAAGCAAGGTTGTGTCATCTGCACAATGCAAGTTGTTTGTTGATGAGTCTTTCTCCAATCTTAGTGCCAACTCAAATAGTACACAAAAAAATTAAAACAAGAAAATTCAAGTCTCGTACACACAGTGGCTGAGACATTAGATCTCTGACTAAAGATACTCCCCTGGGCTTTCTTCATATAACTTTAAATCTAATTAATCACGAGAAAGCTGTATGTCTGGGTGGGCCTCATTACCTTGGATCCCAGTGGAAAAGTCTTCACTGAGTTAGCTTGAATGTTAATCATTTTAGGTTTGTTGGGGTTTTTTTCCCCCCACGGTGGGTAATTTTCAAAAATAGCATTCAAGGAAATATTTCTGCATTTTCTCTGAAATCATTGCAAAGACATTATATAAAGCTTTGGTGATAAATTCCTCTTCAAAACTTCTAAATATCTTAATGTTTCAGTCCCTATGTATTTGAAGCTGACATCACCACAGGCCCTGTGCCATGTGTGCACTGTGGGTGTTACATAACTGATTGCTCATATGCCAGAGGAGTCTCCAGGTCAATGTGGCATAGACCAATGTGACAGTCATCAGCACAAAGCTACAGGGCTCTTTACAACATGATGAACTTTATTAATTCATGCTACCGACCCATGCACATAAAAATGTTGAATGAGAAAATATCTTGCTATATATATTTTCAACCACAATCGTTGTGTTAGGGGCCATCGAGTCAAGTATGACTCATCCTCACGCTTCCTGACACATTACAAGCCGTTGCAGCAGTCACTGTGTCAATCCATTTGGTCGAGGGTGTTCCTCTTTTTTTACTGCCCCTCAACTTTCCAAGCATGATATTGCTCTCCAAGGAATAGCCTCTCCTAACAACATGCCTGAAATGAAGCTTTGCCATCTTTGCCTCCAAGAAGCACTCTGGCTGCACTTTCTCCAAGATCCATTTGTTTGTTCTCCATGGAATATTCAGTACTCTTCTCCAACACCACAGCTCAAAGGCATCAGTTCTTCTCCTGTCATCCTTATTCATTGACCAAGGCCTATATCAGACACACCTTAATCCTCAAACTGACATCGCTGCTCCTCAATAATTTGGAGAGGTTTCTGATCGCAGACTTACAAATCATCAAAGCCCTTCTCCACCGTCCAGGCTCCACAGGCAGCACATTGTGCTTAAGTCAACGTGCAGGTATACAAATCACATTTCCTGGGTAAAAAGTTTGACCCTTGAGATAAGGCAACTGCACCACCCAGGAAATGATGAATACCCTTGTTTGGCAGTGAGTCCAGAAGACAACTTCTGTCTTAGTCATTTATACTGGGAGCAAATCCAGGGCAGAAGTATTCAGAGTGGCTGGGAGCAATGAGGGAACAAGTATATGTCACAGCTCCTTTCCCTGTCATTTTATATCACTTTTAAATAACCCAGTACAATATTTTGTAGATAAATGTATTTTCCCCTCTAGCAAGTAATGCACAAAAAGCTCATTTATTTGGTATACTACTGATTTGAAAAGAGTGACACAAATACAATGAGGATTGATGGCCTTCAAGATTTAGGACTCATCAAAGATGCAATAATTATATTCTCGAAACAGAATATTAAATAGATCTTACAGAATTAAATTACCAAGGCGATTGTTGGGCCCCATATGGTGCTTGTTGTGGTGGTGGTGGTTGTTGTTCTGCACCATCAAATTCCTTGTGACTCACAGCAACCCTATGTGCAATAGCTCTGAACCCTAGTCTGTCTTGAGCCAATTTCCTTGTTTCTGACACACCTACCCCCATTCCCCCAGTCACTGAATCAATCTATCTCATCCAGGGTCTTCCTCCCTTGCACTGTGTCCCTTTCCAATGATTGGTCCCTCCTGGCCATGTGCCCAAAGTATGTGAGACTCATATTCTGTGGCATAATCAGTGTAACACCGTCCCTGGCCCTGTTGTCTTTTCTGCCATCAGATCCAGGTAATAATCCCTCTACCAAACATATGTTGTTGTTGTTGTTGTTATGTGCCGTCGAGTCGTTTGCGACTCATAACGACCCTATGCACAACAGCCCTAAACCCTGCTCTATCCTGCGCC
>NW_006399786.1:16831425-16886407 GCF_000299155.1 Elephantulus edwardii | reverse complement strand
TTTTATTCTTGCACAGCCTCATCAATTGAGACAACCTAGTGTGGATGGATGTGTGTGTGTGTGTGTGTGTGTGTGTGTGTGTGTGTGTGTGTGTGTGTGTGTGTGTTAGAGGGTCATCAAAGAAGAGAGAGACCATCAACAAGAGGAATCGACACAAAGACTCCAACAATGGGTTCGAGATGAGTAACTATTGTGAGGAGGGCACAGGACTGAGTGGCATTTCCTTTTCTGTATGTACATGGGATCACTATGAGTTGGAGTCCTTTCTTGAAGACATTGGATTTTGAGTGTCTTTCAATTGGTGGGGGGAGACTCATCTTCTGGCTCTGTATTAGACTAAAGTCTATTGTGATCCATAGTGGTTGGTTGGTTGATTTTCTGAACTAGATTAATGACCATGGACTGGTTGACTTTCTAAAGTAGATCAATGCCCATTGGCTGAATATCCAATGGACGTCAAAAGAACAAGCAAGTCTATCTTGGAGGAAGTGCAACCAGGGGTGCTTCTTAGAGGTCAAACTTAGATGGTCGAACTTCTCGCTTCCTTTGGCCACGTGGACAGGAGGAGGTGGTTCTTAAGAAAACACATCATCTTGGGAAAGATGAATGGTCAGAGAAGAGAGGAAGACCCTGGACAAGATGGACTGATGACACACTGATTCTAACAATGGGTTCTAGCACATCGGACAAGATAGGACAAGTTCAGATCTGTTATTGATAGGTCACCATGAGTTGTAACTGATTCAGTGGCACTTAAGAACAGCAATCTACCCTTGTCTGGAAGTTCTAGGGCAACCTATTCATCTTCACAGCAATAGGAAAGCATTAGCTGAAAGTTGAAATGGACTGGCATCACAATGCCGGGAATGCTGGTGCAGGTATGCATTGCTATTTCCCCGTTTCACAGATGAAGAAAACATTTTTAGTCAAGAGATTCACCGCAGTATTGAGCTACTAATCTGTAGCAGAATCTACATGTAAACACCAGTTCCCTACTTCCACAGCCCTTGTCATTTCTATTCATCTTTCCCTACAGTAAGGGGTACAAGAAGGTCAGAAGCTGTAGTAGAGATACTGATTCAGAAGCTGCTACTAACCCTGAGAGAGGTAACAGTAATTACGTGTCGTTCCATGATTTTATCTCTGTTTATGGGAACAGAGGGGTGAGGACTCACATAGAAATATACCCAAGAGGGAAGCTCTGGTGGCCTAGTGGTAAGGAGCAGCAACTACAATCCCAGAGGTTCAAATCCACCAGATGCTCTGCCAGGGAAGGAGGGACAATCTCCTCCTGTACCAGTCAGATCTGATTTGACAGTACACTCACACAAAAATAATAAAATAAAAATTTAAAAAAAAAGAAATATACCCAAGACTGTAGTTTGAAAAGTATATTTCCACAATCCTATGTCCTAAAGAGCCTTAGTAGTACTTCTGTTAGCAAGCAATGCTGTAAACTGGTATGATGAAGTGCTTAATTTTGTCTAACTTCCCAAGTGGAAAAAAGGGTCAATATCTACATCCCAAAGTGGATTTCTATGAAGCAGAGGCTAACATGCCTCCTTCCTCCAACCTTTTTTTATAAATTCTGACACTGGCGCTCCCACACCACTCTACTTCTCTGCTGGTTTTGATAATTCACTGAAGTGGCCACACACAGTTCACACACCACACTTACAATTATGGAGGTTATTAAGGAAGTAGCAGGTTATTGTTTAGAATCAGAAATGGCTCGGGATGCAGTTCTTTAATCAAGAACACCTCTTCACAGTTGTCCTCACAGGCAGATCTCTCTCTGGCCTTCAGCCCAGCAGCAATCCTAAGCCTCTATCCTTCTTAAACAAGTCTAACAAAGCTCTTTTTTTAAAAAAAATGTTCTTTTCTTTTTTAAAAATATTTATTATTAATTTCAATGAAAATTTACAGAGATTTTGGGTTTCCATTCATTCATTCATAGTTGCACTTTTCTCCCCTCCCAATCTTTCCCCCCGCTCCCAGTACACTACCTTCTTGGAAAAGTAAAAGAAAAAAAATCTTTCATTGTTTTACAAACCCTCCCCAAGGTCCACTCCACTATGCAGCCTTTGCTCTGGACTCCTGTCATGACAAAAATACCTAATCACATATCCCTTTTAAATACTTTTCTCCCTCATCTGTTTCAATGCAGTATACACTATTTAACCCATCTTTCTTAGTCTCCTCCCAACACCAAAGTCAGTCCTGTTTTACAACAGTAGCACCATGCAGTATTTGTCCTTTTGTGACTGAGATACTTCACTCAGCATAATGTCCTCCAGGGTCACCCATTTTGAATAAAATTGCATTAGTTCCTTGTTTTTCGATGCAGCATAGTATTCCATTGTGTGAATATACCACAGCTTCTCTATCCATTCATTTGTTGATGGGCACTTAGGTTGTTTCCAACTCCTTGCTATTGTGAACAACGCCGCAGTAAACATGGGTGTGCATATATCTGCTTGGATGTTAGTTATGGTCTCTTTGGGGTATATTCCTAGTAGTGGAATTGCTGGGTCAAATGGTATTTCTATTTGCAACTTCTTGAGAAAGCACCATACCACGTTCCACAGTGGTTGCACCATTTTACACTCCCACCAACAGTAAATAATGGTTCCAGTTTCTTCACAACCTCGCCAGCATTTGTTGCTTGCTGTTCTGTTAAATTTTGCTATTCTGTCTGGGGTGAGATGATATCTCTTAGTTGTTTTGATTTATATCTCTCTTAGAGCTAGGGATTTTGAGCGTTTCTTCATGTGCTTGTTAGCCATCTGAATGTCTTCAGTGATGTGTCTGTTCATATCCTGTGCCCGTTTTTCAATTGGATTATTTCCCTTTATTTTGTTGTGCTGCTCATGTATTTTATAAATTCTGGATGTAAGTCCTTTATCTGATATATCAGTACCAAATACTTTTTCCCAGTCTGTGGCTTCCTTTTTTACCCTGTTGGAGAAGTTTTTGGATGTGCAGTAACAAAGCTCCTTTAACCCTACTTATTAGTTCTATGAGGCACTGCACTCTGTCAGTGAACCTTGACCCAAAGACACTCATTGATTTAGCTCTGGGCTAACAAGCCTAGCCCCAACAAATGTCCGCAGGCATCCTACTCTGCCACCAAGAAGAAGCCAACCTTTATCACTAGGTAGGTCAGGAAGCTCACCATGCCACCTCCTATTGGTTCCTTGGTTTTGATACTGCTTTTCTCATGGAGGTCTGGTGGCCTCGTGGTAAGAAGCTTTGCTGCAGTCCAAAAGGTGCATGGCTTGAATCTACCAGTTGCTCCATAGGAGAAGGATGAGTGATCTCCTCCCATGAAATTTACTGCCTCTAAAAACCCACCGGAGGGCTAACTCTGGGTCAGCTCCAACTTGACAGCCCACAGCACAACAGCTCTTGCTTTGGTTCTTGCTCTCTGTCCTGGATCTAGGAGGTTCCCTGTGCAGGAATCTAGAATCCAAAAGACATACTCAGGTTCTGGAAATCGTCAGTGGTAGAGAAATGCCCCCTTTCACCTCTGAGATGGCCCCCTTTCACCTCTGAGATGGCTCAATCTAAATTTAGTGGGAGGTAAAACAATCCCTTTGGTGGTGGTAGTATTGTGTCCTCAAAACGATTGTGACTCGGAGTGACCCTACAAACAATAGCTCTAAACCTGGTCCTATACTGCACCATCCTCACAATCTCTGATATACTTAATCCCATTTTTACAATTGCCACGTCAGTCTGCCTTGCTGAGGGTCTTCCTCGCCTACACTGACCCTCCACCTTCCCAAACACGGTGCCCTTCTCCAAGGACTTGCCACTCCAAACAACATGCACAAAGAATGTGAGATGAAGCTTTACTACCCTCGCTTTTAAGGAGTACCCCGGTCACACGTCCTCTAAGACAGATGTTTTTATTCTTTTGGCAGTCCATCATCACAACTCAAAGGCATTAATTCTTCTTCTGTCTTTTACATGCATAGCAATGAATCAAAAAGACCATGGCTTAGGTTGGGTGTGCCTTAGTCTTTAAACTGATGTCCCAGCTCTTCAGCACTGATGGAGAGGTCCCTGACAGAAAGGTTCCATATACTTTATATATGATGTTGATTGCTGTCGAGCCGAGCACGACTCATAGTGACCCTATGAACAAAAGGCCTGAAACCTTTCTATAACTATCATCATTTATCAAAGTTCATAGAGTTTCCAGAGGCATGTTATTTAGGAAGTGGATACCACTCCACTTTCATACTTTGCATATATATACTCTTTAAAGATATAACTGTATCTACTTTTAAATATATATAGTTTTATTGCATATATACTTTATATATACACTTAGATATATATTTGACAATATTATAAAAAAATTGTTATACTCCTTATTTCTAGTTTGAGCCTACTATTTAAACCCCTTATAATCGTAACACCTTATTTGTAAAGTCTCATTTGAGAAGACTCTGGTTACAAGGGTTATTAAGTAATTCAGTGAACCCACATGCCCACAGTTCCCAGCCCTCCTCACCCTTGGACAATCATCTCTTGTGGAGATGCTTACTGAGGCCCTAGAAAGGCTCTTACTCAGCCCAACTGCCTCGTTCCTTATCTGTGCCAACCCTACACTTAGACTAACGGTTGTTTGTGAAAGAACTGCTCCAAAGAGAGGTTGATAAGCGGGCAGCTAATGACAGGTTACTCTTTGATCTCTAGCAGCCCCTTGGAGCTCCCTGGATAGCCAAGGCTCCCCGTGGAAAACCACACCTTTGGCTCATGCTCACAACTGCCTTTGTTTATAGCTGGGTGGTCTGAAGAGGGAAACATCCAAATGCAAAAATATGAGAAATTATTGTAATAGAAGCACTATTAGCACTGTTACTATATGACTGTTTGCTTTTACAGTTTGTGTTGAGATCTGAGTTGAGAATGTGGTCTGTCTTTCCTTCTCCCTGTGCCTCCAATACGGAAACCAGTGAAGAGGGCCCTATCTCTTCATAAATCCAGTGTCTGAAGGCTGCAGAATTTAAGTACAGCACGTGGGGAGTAGGTGAGAGGCTGATGGCACAGCAAAGTCATAGGCATGCAAGTATAGACATGATTGAAAATCACTCCAATCTGTGGAGTCTGACCCAACTGGGACGTGGAGGGTGAGCCATCCGCCATGGCCATTTTCTGTACCTGTACCAGTGAACATGGCACAAGGCCACCTGCCGTCTCCTCCTAAGTGCCTCTTCATGCAAACAATCAGACAACGTACACTTTCCAGAGCTGTAAAAAGCATGACTACACTGGAAAAACAGTCAGTGCAAAATCAGTCTGATTTAGCTGTAGACTGATTTTGCCTGTAGTCTTTTCAATCATTTGCTGTGCATCAGAGAGCTGGACAATGAATAAGGATGACGGGAAAAGAATTGAGACCTTGGAGTTGTAGGGTTGAAGAAGAATAATGATTATCCCATGGACTGCCAAAAGAATAAACATATGGGTCTTGGAGAAGGTGAAGCCAAAGTGCTCCTTAGAGAAAATACTGATAAAGCTTTGTCTCGCATGTTGCTGAGAGAGCTTCTTCCTTAGACAGGGACATCATGTTTGAAAGGATGGAGGGTCAGCAAAGGAGAGGAAGATCCTCAATAAAATAGACTGACTCGGTGACTGCCACAATGGGCTGAAATGTGTCAGAGATTATAAAGATGCCACAGGATAGGACAGGATTCAAATCTGTTGTGCTGTGAGTCACACTCAACTTGACAGCACCTACCAACAAAAACAAGAAGCCAAATTAACTCTGCACAAGTATTAAATTATGTCTGCTGAGAGGTCATGCAAAGGTGTTGCCTTCAAAGACAGTGACTAAAACCAGATAAACATTTACCATAATTAAAAATACATCTTACTAGGCATAAACTATACACTAGGTAAGTGTTTGCCTTACTTAATTAAAAAACACTTCTTGCTGTCAATAGGATGATAACCCTACAACTGGGAAGAAGATAATAACGCGGTAGTTTGCCAGACCTCAGAGCAGTGCTGAGGTGGGTATTATCATCATGACGATCCTCCAAGAAACTGGGGCTCCAAGTAGTTATGTCACCTTACACAAGGTAGCACAGCTGGTAAAGTGGAACCACTGCTATTTAAGCTCCGAAAAGAAATGTAGGACGTGAGGCCACTAAAATCTTAACCACAGCCTTCTACTGCATTGCAATTGTATGATTTTTGTATACTTATGAAACATCATTAAGCTAACTGAGCTGTATCATTTTATCCCCTCACTTTCTTTTTCTGTTACATAATCACATGCATTGGTTTCTATAAGAGGCTAAATAAAATGCATGTTTTTCAAATTCTTTATAATTTAGATTTTTCTTCTTCCACCAAATAGATCTTGTCTGTATCTTTTTCTCCAATAGAGGAGTGAGTGAGTGTGTGTGTGTGTGTGTGTGTGTGTGTGTGTGTGTGTGTGTGTGTACCTTCTCCAGCGGAGAATCTGGTGGATTCAAACTACAATCTGGGATTGCAGTGCAGTTTCTTGCCACTAGGCCACTAGAGCTCCCCTCCAATAGAGGATTTTACTAGACTGACCAAGTTTTAACAGAAGGAAATTATTTAAAATGTTTGGTTTAAAAATATGAAAATGTTAGGTTACATATTGTTATTGTTATTGTTAGTCACCATGGAGTCAAAATTGATACCTGATAAATGTGGCTGATGTGTGGTTTGTGCCATAGGGTTCCTTTGGAAATGAATCACCAATTGTCTTCCAAGGTGCCTCTGGTAAGTTTGGCCCACCGGGCCAGCAAAACCTTAATACATGGATCATGCCCCTTTACAATAGTGCATCTTTCAGGTGACACAATATTTTCAACTCTTTTGGTAAAGTTTTTATTCCATCAAAAAGCAAAACCTTAAAAGGAGCTCTGGTGATCTAGTGGTAAGAAGCAGCATTGCAATCTCAAAGGCACGTGGTTCAAATCCACCAGCTGCTTCATGGGAGAAAGAGGGCAGTCTCCTCCCTTGTGATTAAGTGCATCTGAAAACCCACGGGAGGGTCAATTATAGGTCAGTTCCAAGTCAATGGTACAAAAAGCAAAACTTTAATTCAAGCTCTAATTTAATTCTTCAAAACAGCAGATAAGAGAAAATTGAAGAGAGGTTGGGGTCTTGTGAATTTGGAATAGGATTTTCTTTTCTACCATGGGGATAATTTCATTCAGCTCCTTCTGAGATAGAAGCAAACTGTTCCAAGGCAAACAGAAATGTGGTACAAGTTTTTTAAAGCACTATTCCAATAATTTAAGTTGTCTTCATGGCTTTTGTAGGACAGGTTGCACTCTAGTTTGAATCTTGTTATCTTGTTAGTTGCCATTGATTGGCCCCAACTAACTCATAGCAGCCTCACATAGAACAGAAGAAAATCTTTCCTGGTTCTGTATCAAATTCCTCACCATCACTGTTGTTGTTATTATGTGCTGTCGAGTCGTTTGCGACTCAGCGACCCTATGTACAACAGCCCTAAACCCTGCTCTATCCTGTGCCAATCGCAATGCCTCTGACACACCCATCCCGATTATCCCAGTCACTGAATCAATCCACCTCATAGAGGGCCTTCCCCTCCTGCACCATCCTTCCACCCTCCCAAGCATGATGTCCCTCTTCAAGGACATCTCCCTCCTTACAACATGTCCAAAGTATGTCAGACAAAGCCCCAGAATCCTTGCCTCCAAGGAGCCACCGGTTTAACCCTTTCCAGGTTGAATCTGTTTGTTTTCCTAGCAATCCATGGTACCCTCAACACTCTTCTCCAGCACCACAGCTCAAAGGCATCAATTCTCCTTCTATCCTCCTTAGTCATTGTCTAACTCTCTGATGCATAACAAGTGATTGCAAAGACCATAGCCTGTATCAGACACACCTTAGTCTCCAGAGTGACACCATTGCTCTTCAGAACCCTGGAGAGGTCCCTAGCAGCAGACTTTCCCATCGCAATACGTTTTTTGATTTCCTGGCTACTGGTGCCAAGAGTGTTGACCATGGAGCCAAGCAGACTAAAGTTGTTAACAATCTCAATCTCTTCACCATCCATCCTGATGCTGCCAATTGGTAGAGTGATGAGAATCTTTGTCTTCTTGACATTGAGCTTCAATCCATACTGAAGGCTGCAGCCCTTGACCCTCTGCAGCAAGCATTTCAGGTCCTCCTCAGTTTCAGCAAGCAGGGTTGTGTCATCTGCATAACGGAGATTGTTAATAGATCTTCCACCAATCCTGACACTACACTTCTCCTCATAAAGCCCAGCCTCTCGGATAATCTGTTCTGCATACAGGTTGAAAAGGTATGGAGATAGGACACATCCCTGGCGTACACCTTTCCCAATTTTGAACCATGCAGTGTTTCCTTGCTCTGTTCCGACGCCTGCCTCTTGGTCCAAGTATAGGTTTCACATTAGCACGATCAAGTGTTCTGGGATTCCCATTCTTCTCAGAGTCAGCCACAGTTTGTTATGATCCACACAGTCAAACTTCTTTGCATAATTAATGAAACACAGATAGACATTCTTCTGGTATTCCCTGCTTTCAGCTAAGATCCATTTAACATCAGCTATAATACCCCTAGTACCACGACCCCTTCTAAACCCAGCCTGGACGTCTGGCAGTTCTCTGCTGATGTGCTGTTCCAGTCGTTTTTGGATAATCTTCAGTAGAATCTTGCTTGCACCATCGTTAGCATGCTCATATCTATTTTTGCAGGGGCACTTCACTTACTTGCTATAGTAGCATAGCCTTGCTATGCCTGTTCTCCCTAAAAAAAAAAAAAAATAGAAAATAGAGTCAGTAGTGCCTATTTCATATGGTGTGACAAGTCACTACTGTTGTTGTTGTATGTTGTCAAGTCAAAACCAATTCATAGCTGACCCTCCACTGGGTTTTTGGAGTCAGTAAATTTCACAGGACATTGTCCATTCCTCTCCCCTCCACCTGTCTTTGGGGTTGCAGTACAGACATGTAAGTAAAAAGACCCAACATGAAAGCTGGCATAAGGACAATTAAAATTCTTCTGAACACCCTTAGTTTGAATTCTACAAGAAACCAGCCACATGGCTTTGGATATGCTTCATTCTTCTTGAGTTTTCTTTCCTGCCGACTATGATGCTGTGATGCTCATATGTCCACCTGCTCATTGAGCTGCTGACTGTCCCCAAAGATGACATTTGGACCTGTCTCAAACCCCTCATGTCAATTTTTTTATCCTTGCTCGAAATTATTTCTCTCTGGGACTCCTAAACTGAGCTAAAGATGCTGATTTTGCACTACTCAAGTAATTGCACAATTTGAGGTTGCCTCCCCAATAATAAATGTCTGAGCTGAAGAAAATTCAACTTGGAAAAGGAAAAGCATATGCAAGTTTGCCAGAGAGTTGTCCTAATGCTCTTTCTAATCAAGAGTTGGCAGAGCGGAGGGTTCCCCCCAGCCATGGAAGATCCCTCTTCTGCTTTCTTCCAACACTGGCTATGTCCCAACCAGGCATAACTGACTCCCCATCTCTCCTTATTCATTGTCTTCACATTTGCTTTAGAACTTGGACCAAAGTGAATACTAGCTGATGGTTAATGCTAACTAGTTAGTAAATTCTGAAATGCAGATTAGAAAGCAAAAACTACACGTTAAAAGCCGCTTGTTGTCACAAAATGTAGACCTTATGCATATCAAAGCATAATTGTGCTCCATTAGCCAGTTTTCAATAGCTAATTTTTCTGAAGTGATTGCCAGGTCTTGAACCTCTGACCTTTTCGTTGACAAGCACATTAATCACATACTGTATGCATGGACTCCAAACTACATATTATCCACCAATTCTCACTTGCTAGGGGTCTAAATATAATTGCTCAGACATCTAATCCTCACAGCAATCCGAGGAGGTAGATATATACTTATGAAGTGGTGATAGTGGTGACGGTGGTGGTGATGGCGGTGCAGGTGGTGGTGTTGGTGGTGGTGGTGGTGGTTAGGTGCTGCTGGGTTAGCTCTGACTCATAGTAGCCCTATCAAAAAGACTCTTTTCCAAGACTGATCCTGCTCCAGAGCTAAGAGGCTGAGCAAGGGGTCATGGTGGTGAAAAGGCCTCTTAGGCTTATAACAGGATAAGCCTTGGAATAAAGCCTTTTTCAATACTGCCACCTCTTTGGGCCCTTGGGCTTGTGGCCTTCAGGACTTATGTGGAGCATCAGCATTGCAGATGCAGCCAAGTCATCTCCAGGACATTAATATTCACATCCAATATGTTACCACATCATAGCAGTCATGGATCTCATTCAGAATGCTGTCACCTACCTGGGGCCCCATCCTGTCGTGCCACCGCAGGCTTCATCTAGACCCGGCACTAGGATATTCTGATGCCTAATTTGCTGTTAGAGGTATAATACTTATCTGTTACTTGTATTAGGGAAATGATCTGCATATTGCTAATTACTTTATAGCTTAGGTATGTATACTCTTGTTTGTTTATCATTACTTTTATTAGTACAGCACTTGTCTGTCAGTTTGCTGTACTGCGGTAACTTGTAGGATGGTGTGATACTGGACTCTATGCTACCAGTATGTTAAATGCCAGAAAAATCATGCATGGTGAACAGGTTTCATCAGAGATCTCAGGTAAAGATAGACTAAGAAGCAGGATTGGCCCATCACTTCTGAAAGAGCAGGCCTCTGAACTTCCTAAAAACAATAGAAGAACAGGACTAGTTATATTATTAGCAATAGAGTTCACACTGGAGGTCAATAAATATGAGGAGAAACAGCTGCAAACATCCTTTAGTAGTTGCAATGTGGAAAGTCCAAAATATGAATGTAGGCTATCTAGAAGTTCTGAAAAATGAAATGAAACACATGAGCATCAACATTCTAGGCATTAAGGAGATGAGATGAACTGGCTTTGGCCACTTTGAATCAGACAATCACATAGTATACTACACAAGGAATGAAAAACAAAGGAAGAATGGTACTGAATTCATAGTTAAAAAGATAATTTCAAGATCTATTCTGAAATACAATGTTGTGAGTGATAAGATCCTACCCATATGCATAAGAAAGGCCTGTTAATATGACTATTATTCAAATATACACACCAACAGTTAAAGCCAAAGAGGAGGAAATTGAAGATTTTACCAAATTTTGCTGTCAAAAATTGACCCAAACGTGCAATGAAAACACATTAATTGATGACTGGAATGAAAACATTGGAAACAATGATGAAAGAATGGTAGTTGAAAAGTATGGTGACAAAAGTGCAGCCAGAAATAGAATTATCAAGCTTTGTACATTCAATGATTTACTCATTGCAAATACTTTTTTGTAAGCAACACAAGCAGCAACTTTGCACATCAACCACACCTGATAGGTTTCATAGGCATCAGATTGACTACATCTCTAAAAGGAATTCAGTAGTCAAAACCAGAACAGGTGCTGGTTGTAGAACAGACCATTAGTTACTCATATGCAAATTCAAATTGAAGCTGAAGAAAATGAAAACTATTCCACAAGAACCAAAATATTATTTTGAATCTATTCCACCTGAATTTAATAATCATCTTACCATCTCAACAAGATAAATAAACAACCCAATCGCAAAATGGGCACAGAATATGAACAGACACTTCACCAAGAAGACAGACATTCAGATGGCAAACAAACACATGAAGAAATGTTTAAAATCTCTAGCTCACAGAGAGATGCAAATCAAAACAACTACCAAATATCATCTCACCCCAGTGAGAATAGAAAGTTCAACAGGGCAACAAATAACAAATACTGGCAAGGTTGTGAAGAAATTGGAATACTCATTCACTGTTGGTGGGAATGTAAAATGGTGCAACTACTATGGAAGGCAGTATAGTGCTTTCTCAAAAAGTTAGAAATAGGAAAACCATTTGCGTCATCAATTACACTACTGGGAATATACCCTAAGGAAACCATAGCTGCCACCCAAACAGATATATGCACACAGGTGTTTATTGCTGTGTTGTTCACAATTACAAAGAGATGGAAGCAACCCAAGTACCCATCAATAAATAAACGGATAGAGAAGTTCTGGTATATTCACACAATGAAATACTATGCAGCACTGACAAACAAGAAACTAACAAAATATTATGCAAAATGGGTGACCCTGGAAGACATTATCCTGAGTGAAATATCTCAGTCAGAAAAAGACAAATACCACATAATGCCACTGCTATAAAACAGTACTGAATAGTTTTAAATTAAGAAAGGTGTGTGTCAGCATTGTATCTTCTCCATACCTATTTGATCTGTGTGCTGAACAAATAAGTCAAGAAGATGCACTCTATGAATGAGAATGTGGCATCAGGATTGGAAGAAGACTCATCAACAACTTGTGTTATGCAGATGACCCAACTTTGCTTGCTGAAAGTGAGGTGGACTTTAAGCACTTTTTTCAAAAGATCCAAGACTGCAGCTTTCAATGTGGATATTATCTCAATCTCAAGAAAAGAAAACTTCTCAGTATTGGATTGATACACAACATCATGATGTTTTTGTTGTTAGATGCAGTCGAGTTGAGCACAGTAATTGACAAGTTCAGAAGAAATGAATAAAATTGCCAATGACATTGTCTTACTTTGATCCACAATCAATACCTTTGGTACCAACAGTCAGGAGATATATTGCATTAGGAAAGTCTGTAGTCAGAAAACTCTCCAAATTATTCAGGAGCAATAATATCAGTTTGAAGACTAAGGTGTGCCTGATTGAGGACATGGTCTTTCTGATCCCCTTCTATGCATCTGAGAGCTGGACAATAAATAGGGATGGCAGAAGAAGAATTGATGCCTTTGAGCTGAGGTGTGGGAGCATTGAATATTTAAGAGTACTAAATATCCCATGTTGTTATTGTTGTTGTTAAGTGCTGTCGAGTCGCAGATGACTCATAGTGACCCTATGAACGAAATACCTTAACACTTGTATAACTTTCATCTCTTCTCCAAGTTCATAGAGTTTCCGGAGGCAAGCTATTTCAGAAGTGATGCCTCTCCTGCTTCCAAGCTTGTTTTAATCAAGGAGCTCCACCAAACACTGTCCACCATGAATAATTATTATCGCATTTGGTGCATCAGTGTCACAGTGTTCGGCATCACAGCACACCAACATAGAGCTCTGTGGGCTAGTGGATAGAACAAATATCCATGGACTACAAGAAAAACAAACAGATATGGGTTAGAGAAAGTTCATTCAGAATACACTTTGGAGGCAAAGATGACAAAGCTTTGTCTCACATATTTTGGGCAGGTTTCTAGGAGGGGCTATTTCTTGGAGACAGACATCGTACTTGAAAAGATGGAGGGCTGACAAAAGAGAAGAAGACTCTAGACAAGATGGATTGACACAATGACTACAGCAATGAACTTAAGTGTTTCAGAAGTTATGAGGACGGCACAAGATAGGACAGGGTTCAAATCTGCTGTTCATAGGGTTTCTGTGAGTCGTACTAGACTCAATGGCACCCAACAACAATAACAACATAGTAACCCTATGTACAATAAAAAGAAGCCCTCCCCATCCTTCACAATCTCCACAATGCTTAAAAGTCCATTGTGGAGTCATTGTGTCAATCCATCTTGTTGAGAACCTTTTTCCCTTTCAATGACCCTCTACTTTCCCAAGCATAGTGACCTTCTCCAGGAACTAGACACTTCTGACAACATATTCAAAGTTCACAAAATGACATCTAAACAACCATTTTTCCAAGAAACACTCTGGCTGTCCTTCTTCCAAGACAGACTTGTTTGTTCTTTTGGCATAACACATCCATATCAGTGGGACATTCAATACTCTTCACCAATACCATAATTGAAAGGCATCTGTTCTTCAGTCTTCCTCATCTTCCTTATTCATAGTCCAGCTTTCACATGTATATGAAGGAGCTGAAGTAGAAATTGTAAATATTCTCTTTATAGAGGAGGAACCAGAGCTAGAGATAGATGAATTGATCCGATGTCAGAACCTGTGCATCTCAAGATCACACTACGACAAGAATAGTAACAATAATGAGAGTTTCTATTTGGGAAATACCTACAATGCACTGGGAATTTTATGCGTGTACTAGGAAGGGAGAACTTCACCAAAAATATGACTTCTATATATATGCCCACTTTCAGGGAAGGGACAGAATTGATCGCAGAGGTGCATAATGCCCCTTTTTGCCAGTAGTTTTTCATCTAGTTATGTGCTATTTTTGTCGTGTACCGTAGAGTCAGAACCGAGCCATAGCTGTCCCTCCGCAGGTTTTCAGAGGCAGTTAATCACACGGGAGGAGACTGCCCATCCTTCTCCCGTGGTGCAGACGGTGTGCTTTCGGGATTGCAATGCAGCTTCTTGCCACAACACCACCAGCACTCCCAGCTATGTGATAAAGCCATCAAAATTTTTACATAGCCCCATTTTTTTCTCTTATGAATATAGTTGGAAAGAAAGTAATTTGTTTTGCATAAGATTTTTATTGTTTTCAAAAAAAAAAAAAAGAATTAGGAGGCTGCAAATTGGAAGAAGAATGTGGAGGACTCTATACCAGAAAGAAGAAAATATTTAGAACGGAATCTAAAGATTCTGGAAGGGGAGATTGATGGTCCAAGAATAAGGCAACAGGTGAGATTTGGGGTGAAAGATGATGTGGTAGTTGCAAGGATTCAGTTACTCACTCTTCCTTAAATATATATACCTTGCAATATGGCTTTGCTGCTTTCTCCATTGTAGGTTAATTCTGTGACTTGCTTTGACCAAAAGAATGCAATGAAAGTGACAGAGGCTGACTGGAGTTATTACAAGAACAGTGCCTTATGTTTTATGTTGTTACCTTATCTGTTCTATACAAGCCCTGGAACTACCCTAAATAGGTCTCACATATTTAACTAAATACAAAACCCTAGTGAGGAATGCTTTTTTAGTGAATAAAGACAGGGACCATCATTAGGGATTTTTAGAGGGCTGTAGTTATAGACAGATATAGAAGAATGGGATATTTTGCAGAAGGTATGTGGAGTCATCAGGAAGAAAGTAAAATCTCCCCACAAAAGCTAAGAGCTATGAAAGAAGAAAGATCCAGATACCTCATAGAATGTGGAAGGGATTGCAAAGTAAATTTCCTGGGATATAAGGTGGGAATATTAAGCTAAAGGACTCAAGAATATACTGCCAGTAGACAGTTGAGTATACTGGTATTACTCCATTTAATAGTCACATCAACGCTAATCTTATTTTCTTTGTACTATGGTAAAAATATATATGTATTATATATTTTAAATATAAATAGTATACAAAGGATCTCAGGTGGCCTAGTGGCCAGAAGCTGTGCTGCAATCTTGAAGGCGCGTGGTTTGAATCCATTAGGAGGACTGCAATCTACTCCCATGCAATTAACTGCCTCTGAAAACTCACTGGAGGGTCAGTCATGGGTTGGATCTGACTCCACAGTAAACAACAACAACATGGTAAATAAATACCTAACAAAACATTTGACATTTCAGCCATCCTAACATGTACATTGATATTAATTATGTACACATGTAGAGTGATATTAAGTCCATCATATTGTTCAACCAGCATCGATAACTGCTTCCAGAATGTACCATCACCCTTAGCAAATGTTCAATCCAGTATTTTCTAAGAACTGGGTCCTTCTTTCCCCCTCCCTCTCACTAATAAAATTTGGTCTCCGTTCCTTTATGTCTTAAGGATACTTCATATATATTATAAAGTGCTTGTTCTGTGACTAACTTACTTCAGTCAGCATAATATGTTCTTTGTTCATCCATGTAGCAGAACTTCATTTCTGAGGAGACATTTATTACCCTTATCTTATAAATGAGAAAACTGAAGATTAGAAAGTTGAAGAACTTTCCAAAGATGACTCAACAGGTAAGGGTGGAATCAGGTCTGTCTGACTCAAGCCCTTGGAGTACATGGAAGCAGTCAAAGTTCAGAGCACATTCCCGGAACTCCAGGCTTCCAGACTTTCTGGATGTATGTTCCACTTCACCAGGACATCACATGAAGCTTGAAGGGGGAAAAAACCCAGAAATTCCAAGATCCAGATCCTCCCCATCTATACTGGCCATCTGGAACTTTCCACTACAATATCCTAAGCACTGACTTCTCCCAGTTCCTCCATGGTCTTCTCCACAGGAGCTTCACTTCTGAGTCCCTATTGCCACTCTCCCTTTCCTCACCAGGCGTGACTGGGTTCTCAGATCAGAAGCTAAAAAGCAGTAGAGTTACGTTAATAATGCCTCCTACAGCACACAATTTCTGGCTATCAAATTTATTGTAGAATACAGAAAAGCAATAATAAAAAAAAAGAGGAAGGAAAACCATTGACTAGGTGTTGGAAAGGCTATGGAAAAACAAGAACCCTTATTCGTTGCTAATGAGAATGTTCAACTACTGCAGAAAACAGCTTGGTGGTGCCCTCAAAAATTTGAACATGGAACTATGATCCAACAATTCCATGTACAACTCAGAAGACATGACATCTGCAACAGGAACATCTCTATGTACACCAGTGTTCATAAAAGCACTATTCACAATTGTCAAAAGGTAGAAACAGTGCTCACTTCGGCAGCACATATACTAAAATTGGAACGATACAGAGAAGATTAGCATGGCCCCTGCGCAAGGATGACAAGCAAATTCGTGAAGCGTTCCATACTTTCGACCCTGAAATTAACCAGTCTGTAACGAAGGCTAACTTCTAACTCCTTTCAACTACAAATTTCGTCTTTGGATACAATGCTAAGTGGATAGTCCTTTCGGAGGGGCTGTTTTAAAAAAAAAGAGGCAGGGAGAAGTAAAGAAAAAAAAAAAGGTAGAAACAACTGAAATTTCCATCGACTAGTGAGTGGATAGTCCAAATGGATAAATACGTGTAATGGAGTGTTACTCAGACATAAAGAAGAATGAAGTAGTGCATGTCACAGTGTTAAGGGCATTATGCTGAGTGGAATAGATTAGTCACAAAAGGTCAAATAATCTGTGATGTCACTTATATGAAATAAGCAAATATGTAGAAACCAAAAGTAATTAATGGTCATCAGGAATTGGGAGGGAGAGAGAAGTAGGAAGGTTTTGCTTCTCAGCATTTGGGAATATGTTAATGATGGCAGGATAAGTTGGAGAAAAGAGTGAAAATAGTTGTATAACTTGAAAAATGTAGTCCACGTCATTGAATTATATATGCAGAAGTTTATAAATGATAGTATATTTTGGTGTGCAAAAATTGTAATTATTATTATAATTTTTAAAAAGAAAACAATGCCATTTCCAAGGTTATTTTACTTTCTTGTTCTACCTCCGAGCCTAAAACTCAAATTACTCCGTGGATTCAACTTTCAGCCAAAAAAAAAACCAAACCAAATCTATAAGATGATCGATCACATCAAGAAAGAATGAACTTCTTAGAACAATTAATGAGACAAGATCCAAAGGGGAGCTTTGCTCAGGGATAAAACTTAGAAGAAAGGAAAGTTTTTGAAAGAAGAATGGATGGAAACAGAAAACACAGGGAGTGAATGGGGAAAATGTTGAGATTGTAGTCAATGTCACAAAATGTGCATGAATTGTTGAATGAAAACCAACTTGCTCTGTAAACTTTCACTCAAAGCACAATGAAAATTAGGGGAGAAAGAAGAATATAAATGCCTATTCTCAGGGTTTGGGCTTTGCTCAGAAGCTCAGAGTAAGCCTCACACAAAGAAACATTATTAGTTTTACGTTGTTGTTGTTGTTGTTGTTGTTGGTATCTGCCATTGAGTCACACACTAACTGTGACCCCACGTACAACAGAACCGGGCCATCTCCATGACAGGTTGAGGATGAGACCATTGTAATCCTCAGGATTTTCACAGATTTTCAAAAGTCATTCTCAAGACTGTCTCCGTCCATGTTGATCTGGAAGTTCCACCAAAACCTGTTCAATAGCAAAGCAACACGAACATTGATCAGACATGGAACCAGGTCTGTGCCCAGAAAGTGAAAATTCAATCACAGGTCCCCGCTGCTCTCATTTTGCTTTTATACAAGAGGAGAAAAAGTCAACACGTGGAAGCACAGGGAAGTCATCTACGTCAGAGACAGAAAAGAGTCCAGTCCAAAGCTCATGCTCCCAGTAACATCCTGTGGAGCAAGTATAACTATGCTCCATTAGGGTTTTAATGGCTGGGTTGGTTTTGGGTTTGTTTTTTTTTTTTTAATTGATTTCAAAATTTTTGTTCTGAGGAAATTTTTAGTGGATTTGAACTTCTAACCTTTCAGTTAGCAGCCACTCTTGTTACCCATTTGTATCATTCAGGGACTCCAATGCTTTCTTGAGGGAGACTAAAATAAAACAAGTAAATGTACTACCAGGTTTCCTGTTGAAATTCCAAAGGAAAAGGCTTGATTTTAATTTTTTTTCCCTCTCCCCAGGTTTCCAGGGCGTGGGAAAGAGCCCAATTAAGCTCATTATTCTCCCATCTGTTCAGGAGGGGTTTTTAACATGAGTGTTTTGCACATCTCACAAAATGCGTCTCCAGTCCTGCCGTCTGGAAGGGCCCTGGGGCATGCTTCCCTCCCACTCTGGAGGAGAATGTCACCCTTGCAGCCTGAGCAGACATCTGTTCTCGGGACATTAGGCAGGTCAGATAGACATTAATTGAATGTGAAGTGCCTTCTCCTTCCAGTGATTGCAAACCCAGTTTGGTGCCTCTGAGTTTGTGAGGTGCTTTTACTATCATTAATCATATATTTTATGAGGCACGGCTCTGGAGACAGCTTGATTGTCCAGGCCCCTGTGACTCAGGGACAAGTCTTTGAGATTCCCCCCTGCAGTGACTCACATGCTAGCCTCACATTCATCTCCCCAGAGACTGTGACCTGCCTTCATTCATTGTCTGTCACTCAGGATGACTTCACCAAGCCTCAGAGCTCCCTCGTCAGGGACCTGCTGGGTCTCCTAGCAGCCTTCAGAATCATCCAATCTTCTGTTCACTCCACCTGTCACTGCTCTCAAGCTGGTAGCTTCCTTAAAAGGTCCCTTTGGAGCCTCTGCATTTCCTGTTGCTCACGGATGAATCTAAACATAATTATCATGGCTGCTTGCAAGAATATAAACAGCTAGGGCCTGGAAGTCCCCTGCCTGTGGAGCCACCTGGACTCACTCTCACCCTGTGAACTGCCAAACTCCCCTTGAACCTTGTCTGTCTGGAAAATCACTAGGATTGAGACCAGGAGTCAGAAAGATTTGCATTTGAATTATTTCTGTTGTCCTTTGGCCTAGTGACCTTAAGATATTTAATCTCTCCAAACCATGGGCTCCTTATATATTAAATAGAGGGACCACTGCTACCTGCCTCTTTGGGGCTGTCATCAATGAGATGCTTTCTCAACCAGCCTACCAGAGTCTCATTGGTAAAGAGGCATAAAGAGTCTTCAGATGAGTCACCTGACCCACTCAGTGAGAGGAAAGTATCTCTAAACTTGGGTGTAGGATTAACTGAGACAGTAATGTGAACGCATTGTAATGTATGCAAAGCTCTTTGTCAAAGAAGAATCTGAACTGACTCCTAGATGACGGGGTGGGGGGTGGGGGGGTGTATATCTGAAACATGAGAGGACATGGCCCATCTTTTCCCGGCAGAGTCGCTGGTGGATTTGAACTTCCAGGCAGACACCGCCTTTGGGTTAGCAACTCAGATCTCCATGAACTAGGCCAGCAGAGCTCCTAGTGTGTTATAAATAAAGTATGCAGGATATACCGTGTATTACAGGGTATACAGTAATGTTCAAGTTAACCAGGTGCCATCAAGTGAATTCCAACTCACAGCAATATCATGTGAAGAAGACAATGCCCCACAGGGGTTTTAGAGGCTAATTTTTGAAAAGTCAGTTGCCAAGTCTTTCTACTGAGGTCCCTTTGGGAGAGTTAAAACTGCCAACCTTTCCATAACCACCAAATACATTAACTGTTTTCACCACCTAACAGGCCTAGGTAATGTTAGAGCAATAAAAGGACTCAGAAAAACTCTTTTCAAGGGTACATCGCAACTTATTTAATGTCACCTCTCTCTAGAACAGAGCCTGGTGCATAACCAAAGCTCAGTGTTTATTTTTGCATTAATTGGCTTAGTCCAACCCCCTTCATTTTATAGAAGCAAAAACCTTGAACTACAGAGATTATGAAACATTCATGGAAGAGCTGAGGCTGGACTTCAGGGGTCTGTTTCCTGAACCTGGTTGGAATTTCAGAAAGCATCACCCTCTGTATCCCCCTGTCCATTCCCACTGACCGCAGCTGTTTGCATTCAGCAGGTTGGCCATTAACCCCTGAGCCTGGCCCTCTGGGATGCAGGGCTAGCCTATGAGATCTATATCTCATATCAAATCTATTACACTAGAGAGCCACAATCAAATGTTGAGACTCTCACCAAAGCTCCACTTACTCTGTCCCAAGCTCATCTTCAGTGAGCCTCAGATCACCCTGTGGACATGCACAATGTCTTTGAATGACCACCAGGAGGGAACACTTGCTAAACCTTCACCCTGTGCCTGGAGCTGGTGGAGTTGATGAGAACATGGTCCTAGTGGGTGGCCACTGATTTCTCGCACACTGTTGTCACAGAATCACTTCATCACAGCAACATACCAAACACTACTGACAGACAGACAGATGGTGCCAGCACTTGAAATGCGTTGACTAGGAATTGAACCGGGGTCTTCCATATAGAGGGCAGGAATTTTACCACTGAGCAGCAACTACCCTCTTACCACACACTGGAATTTATGAAGTTGTACTAATGCCCACCTACAATCTGGAGTAGCACGAGGGATGGTGCTGGCAACAGAAAATAAATTCCTAAACTCACAAAAGATCACCAAATCAGGAATGGTTTTACTGTGCCCCTGGAGAGTACTAGCTTATCCAAGAACAAAAAGTTGGCCATTGCCCAACTTCATTATCTTTCCAAACCCAACCCCTCTAAGTCTGCGGGCTGTCAGACACTCAAGAGCTAGCAAACCAGGCGTCAGGCCAAGGTCATGCCAACACTTGCCAAGTCACACTAGCCAGACTCTGTCCTGCATGTTTACAGGACCTTCTTAAAGATGACTCTCAGGGGTTGAGTCACGGTGAACTTAACAAACTACACTATGAAAACTGAACCTCGTGGTCTATGTATTGTTGTTGCTTGAGAAGTATGCTGTCCATTTTTGGAAGCTGGGAGACTAGTTATTGCATTTCCAAAGACTGAACTTCTTCTACACTCAAGAGCTTTATGAGACTTCTGTCCCAAGTTTCAAGCCAGTGCTCACTGAAGTGTGAGAGCTTAGTATATAAGAATCTCCTGAAGAGTTTGTCCTGAACTCCACTATAAACTTATTGAATCAAAACCTCTGGGAACAGTGACCTAGGATCTTTAAAACCATGTGAAGTTTGGATTACTGCTCTGGGCTTAGACTACTCCAAGTGTTGATGTTTCAATTCCCAAAAAAGGATGTAAATTAGATTGCTAAATACTACAGGAGAAAAGAATAGAGGATTTTATGCTTTGAAGGCAAGCAACAGAAATAACTCAAAGTCAGATGGCATGGGAGTCCCGCAGTCTAGGGATAGGTGGCTTCTGCAGGTCTGTTCCAAACATTTCAAACTCCCAGGGGCAAGAGGACCTTAGTTTGTGTTTGACTGCGTGAGTGCCTGTGAAGGTGAGATCTTAAGAGATTTGGATTGTCACACTGGCAATCGGTCATAGGAGGTGGGCCTTGTGGACCTCAGGGTGACCCTGAGCACCAACACTCATTTGTTGCAAGTAGGAGGTACTATGAATAGAAAGGACAATGATGATGAAAGCAACCACTCTTTAAAGACTAAAAACTATTGAGGAAAAAGAAAGCAGGAAACCAGAATGCCACCATAGTTCTCAGCTGTGGTCTGAAAAGGGTATCTTATGCCATGATATTTGTATGCCTTCTTTTAGAGGTATACCACCAATCTATCAGTTTGATTATCAGGGAATAATATGCATGTTGCTAATAACTTTATATCTTAGATATGTTTAGACGTGGATATTATAATTTGCTCCTGTTAATACAGCACTTGTCTGTCAGTCTGCTGTGCTGCTATAGCTTATGTGGTGCTATAATGCTGGAATCTATACCACCAACGGCTCAGATATCAGAAGGGCCACCCATCATGGGGTGGTTGCAACAGAGCTCCTAGATTAAGACAATTTAGGAAGAAGGATTGCCATCCATTTCTGAAAAAATGGGCCTATGAAAACCCACTGCCATCAAGTTAATTCCAACTTGAACTAACCTTCCATCATGTCTCCAATAATGTAAACTTTTGTAAGAGGAAATTTCTCATCTCCTCAAACCAATAATTTTTCGGTTACCAGTCCAACACATAATACACTATAAACCAGGGCCCCTTAAATAAGATCACCCTTAGATGAGTTCCATAGCATCATGAATAATCTAAAGAAGCAGAGTTCTTCAAGCAATCCTTATAAACAGCTATGGGCCGGATTGCATTTTTATTTTTAAATAAAGGAAGAAATGTGTCCTTTCATGCAATTGTCACAGATTGCCATTGTCACAGATCTATGTGCCATTACATAGATAACAGTAACACACATTATTTATTACCTGTATTCATAAATTACATTTTCCAGTTGTGTTTGTATACAATTTTTTTTTCACATTTGAGCCTTAGAAAAATAAAGTTATTTGCTCAAATTATCGAATTGGAAACTGGTGGATCTTAGATTCAAACTCAGGTTATTTGATCCTGTTGTTGATTGCCGATGAGTCGAGCACGACTCTTAGTGACCCAATGAACAAAAGGCCTGAAGCCTTGCTCTGACTATTGTCATTTATTAAAGTTCACAGAGTTTCCAGAAGCATGAATCCACATTTTCACCATTGTGTCATCTCTTTTCAGCCACTCTTTCCCTAACTGTGTTTTACGTCTTCCTTCCCCGTTACCAAAGAAGTGGATCATCTGGGTCCATTTTGTCTTTTTTTTTTTCTTCTATTACAATTATAACCAGAAGCATCTGTGAAACGTTAAACTCCCATTTATCTGTTGGGTGAAGCATTGTTCTGCTTAAAAACAGGGATCATGATCAACCTGATATTTTTGAGTCAAATGTCCTCATCTTCAGCACCAAAAATAACATCTCTCATTGCCTAAGTCGTACAGAGACTCTTAAAGACATAATAAAGAAAATAAAATTAAGCGTTCCTTTGTTTATTGCCAGAAGAGATTGTGTTGGCATTTGCCCAACTGCTAGTGTCTTTTATCTTTAAATGTGCAAAAGGATAATGATCAAGGACAATCCAACATGTCAGCAAAGCAAGCCAGTGTCTACACACTCTAACAGGGATTGAGTCAAGAGGGAGGGAATTAAAAACCCACCTACATTAAAAGGTCTTTTCAACATGCCTTTCAGATACATGCTTGATATTCTCCCTCATTCATTGTTGAAGGCAACTTATGTGCAAGTAAACTTTAATGCTGCCTGATATGTGTACAACATCTTAAAAACCTTTTAAAGACGTGAGTAGTCCTGTGGAGAATACAAAGCACTTTTGCTTACTTCTTCTGTCATCTTGAAAATGCTATGAGGCTGAAATCGTTATTCTTATACATACGGTTTTAATACTCAGCCAGTAATTAACAAGGGACCAGTACCTGAGGATTTTTGACTCCACATCCTATGTTGTCTTGATGTTAAGATATTAGTAGTTAATATCTCCCCCACAATTCTGTCACCTGGAAGGACCCTGAAGCTTTGGACAGGGAAGTTTGAGGAAGGTTCTTGGTTTTGTTAGATGCCATCAGGTTGACTACAGATCATAGAGACCCTATGAACAACAGATCAAACCCTTGTCCTAACGTACACCATCCTTACCGGCTCTACCACATTCAAGCCCATTGTAGCAGTCACTGTATCAACCCATCTCACGAGATTCTTCCTCTCTTCTACTTATCTGCTCTACTTTTCCAAGCCTAGTCTTTTTCCAAGGGCTGTTTCCTCTTGATAATATTCCCAAAGTATGTGAGACAAAGTTTTAGCATCCTTTCTTCTAAGGAGCACCCGGGTTGTACTTCCTCCAAGACAGATTTGTTTGTTCTTTTGGCAGTACACGGTATATTCAATAGTCTTCGCCAACACCACAAGTCAAAAGTATCAATTCTTTTTTTTATCTTCCTTATTCATTGTCCAGCCAAAGGTTCTAGGAAAATAAAAATCCATAATATTGGGGAAAGTCCAAGAAAGAAGGCCCGAAGAAGATGATTACAGAGTTATTCTCTGAAGCACGAAACACTGAGAAAGGAGACATAACCTGACCATAGGAGTGAACTCACGTGGCAGGGCAGGGGCTTCTTGGGAAAGCAGTCTTTGACTGAGGACCTAGAGCCCTGGGATCTGGCTCAACTTGGCTGCTGAGTAATGTGGAGCGTTTCAGAGTGTCCATTCTTTCTGTGTAACAGGGATAAGGAAAATCACTGATGTCAAAGATGTCTTCAAATTCTAAAAAAGTCCCTGAGTGGTACAAATGGTTGAGCATTCAGCTACTAACCAAAAGGGTGGCAGTTCAGATCCATCCAGAGGTACCTCTGAAAAAAGACTCAGAATCTACTTATGAAAGATCACTACCATTGAAAACCATACAGAGAACAGACAATGTTGTCATGACACGCCTGGGCCACCATGGGATGAATTCAACCCCATGACAACAGGTTTGACCTTCTTTTTGTTTTCTACAAGCTCTAAATTGACATCATCTTTTGGAGTCACTACATCTACATAGACAGCATATAGATTGAACAGGTATGGAGAAGAAATACAACCCTGGCACACTCCTTTCTTGATTTGAAACCATGCAGTACTCTCTTGTTCTATTCAGACAATTATTTTTATGGGTCTATGTATAGGTTTCATTTGAGCACAATTAAGTGTTCTGAGATTCCCATTCTTCTCAATGACACCCATAATTTGTTATGATCTACACAATCAATACATAATAACAATAAATAAATAACAAAGCTGGACTGTATGAAGAAGAATGAGGCATCAGGATTAGAGGAAAACACATCAACAACCTGCATTATGTGAATGACACAATCTTGCTTGCAGAAAGTGAAATAAACACTTACTACAGCCTACAATGGAAGCAGGAGTGGCATCCACTTCAGAAATGGCTTGCCTCCGGAAACTCTATGTACGAACAGTGTTCAGGCTGTTTATTCATAGGGTTGCTATGAGTCGTCTACGACTCGACGGCATTAAACAACAACAACAACAGCATGAATTACATCCCAACATCACAAAATATATATCTTCAGCAATAGACCAATATTGTTGTTATGTGCTGTTGAGTTGCCTGTGACTCATAGCAATCCTAAATACAACAGCTCAGATCCCTGCCCTATCCTGAGCTAATCTCATCATCTCTGACAGACCTAATCCATTTCTCCAGTCACTGAGTCAATCCATCTCATCCTGAGTCTTCCTCTCCTGTACTGTCCCTCTGCACTTCCAAGCATGATGTTCTTGGCCAAGGACTGGACTCTCCTGGCCATGTGCCCACAGTATGTGAGACAGAGCTTCAAAATACTTGCCTCCAGGGAGCAGCCTGGTTTCACCCTCTCCAAGACGGACCTGTTTGTTCTCCTGGCAGTCCAGGCAGTAGTCAGAACAGAGCAGGGAAACACAACATGATTCAGGATCAGGAAAGGAGTACATCAAGGATGTATTCTATCTCCATACCGTTTCAATCTATATGTAGAACAGATCATTTGGGAGGCTGGACTTTATGAGGAAGAATGTAGCATCATTATCACCAACCTACTTTATGCAAATAATACAACCTTTGCTTGCTGAAAGTGAGGAAGATATTAGGCATATAGTGCAGAAGGTCAAGGACTATTGTCTTCAATATGGATTGAGATCAACATCAAGAAAGCAAAGATTCTCACCACTGGGCCAATTGACAGCTTCATGATAAATGGAGACGAGATTGAGGTTGTTAACAACTTCAAGCTTGTTTGTTTCCACAATCAACACTCTTGGCACCAACAGTCAGGAAATCAAAAGACCTACTGCAATGGGAAAGTCTCCTGTACCGAAGAGCAGCAGTGTCAGTCTGGAGGCTAAAGTATGTCTAATACGGGCCATGGTCTTCACAATCTTTTGCTCTGCATCAGAGAGCTAGACAATGACTAAGGATGACAGAAGAATTAATGCTTTTGAGTTGTGGTGCTGGAGAAAAATGTTGAACTAGACCAACAGACAACATCATATTAGTTGGGGAAAAGATTGAAATTATCAATGACTTCATTTTGCTTGGATCTACAATCAACACCCGTGGTAACAACAGCCAAAAAATCAAAAGACATGCTATATTTTTAATATCTACTGTCATTGAGTTCTTGAAAGTGCTAAAGCAAAAGGATGTCATTTTTAAGTGTGCCTGACCCAAACAAGTTTTATTATTATTATTAATAATAATAATTTTAATGAAAATTTACTGGGACTTTGCATTTCCATTCATTCATTGTTGCACTTTTCTCCCTGCCCAGCCCTTCCCACCACCAGTTCGTGCTTCTCTTTGAAAAGTAAATAAAAAATTCTTTCATTGATATAAAGTCCCTCCTCCCAAGTTCACTCCACTATGCAGCCTTTGTTCTGGACTCTTGTCATGACATGACATGACAATAATACCTAATCATATATGCCTTTTAAACAGGTCTCTCCCTCATCTATTTCAATGCCGTATACATAATTTATTCCAACTTTCTCAGTTTCCCCCCAACCCCGATGTCAGTCCTGTTTTACCACAGTGGCACTATACAATATTTGTCCTTTTGTGACAGAGATATTTCACTCAGCATATTGTGAACAAAGATGTGATAAACATGGGTGTTCATATATCTGCATGGATGGCAGTTCTGGTTTCTTTGGGGTATATTCCCCGTAGTGGAATTCCTGGGTCAAATGGTATTTCTATTTGCAACTTTTGAGAAAGTGCCATACTGCCTTCCACAGTGGTTCAATCACCTCTCATACATCTGAATGCTAGACAATGAAAAACAAGTGGGGTGAGGGGGGCGGTCAAAATCGATGCCTTCAAATTGTAGTGGTGGCAAAAGAGTAAAAGATCCCCTAGGCTGAGAAACAAGTCTGTCTTGGAAGAAATGCAACCAAGGTGCCTTTAAACACCTTGGGAAGAAGACATCATGCTGGGAAATATGGAGGATTGGAGAAGAGAGGAAGACTCTCAACAGAGAAAGATCAACACAATTACTGTAACAACAGGCTCAAACGTATTAGAAATCATGAAGAAGGTGTAGGATAGGGCAAGGTTCAGACCTGTTGTTGTTCATAAAGTTGCTATGAGTAGTAGTTGGCATCTAACAACACGTCTACATAGTCCATTCAACCGTGGGAGCTCAAGAAACATTAGCTACAATCTTTGTCATCAAAATCCTCATTTTGTCATTGACTCAGACCATTCACATGTGACAACTAAAATGTGCTCTTCATACAGGGAGCTAAGAGAAGAAGTTTGTGGAAGTTGCTAGGGGCTGCAGGCTCACCTGCATCCTTGCATTGTATATTCATGGTGTCCTAGTTCTAGTCAGAAAGCCATCAGGACTCCTTCATTCTACTCCTTTGGCTTTACGTCCTCCCCCTCCAATAGCTCAGAAGTACTTTTGCTCAATCATTCCTCAAATTATCCAAGCTCCTCACATTGCTGTTTCCAAATATTGAAACACATTATGGCAGGCTACCAGCTCCATTTTATAATCAAATGGATGAATCACAAGGCAATTTCCTTTGGATTTTTAATAGAATATACACTCCTAACTCACTGCTTTGTCCAGCCTGTTAAAAAAAAATATATAAAGAAAATTAAAACCACTGCTTTCAGGTATATATTATTGTGGGGTTTTAGTCAAATAAAAACTGAACTGCCTCCCTTACTCATTTTCCCATTGTTTTTGTATTCACACATGTTCTCTTTGTGTCTGTGGACACTCTTCGTAGGACATCTTCCTTCCCACTTCACGGAGCGCTGTTCCTTAAGATATTTATTATAAAACATCTGTCATCTGGACCACAATTATTCTCTACCTTTAAACTGTCATTGTGGTCATATTCTGTCAAGTCAAAACTAACCCACAGTCAACCCTTTAGTGGGTTTTCAGAGGCAGTTCGTCGCATGGGAGGAGACTGGTTATCCTTCCACAGAACAACTGGTGGATTCGAACTATGTGCCATTGGGACTACAATGCAGCTTCTTACCACTCGGCCACTAGAGCTCCCCACCTTTAAATACACAGGCACACATGTAAATAGCTGTATATATAAGTGTACATCTATCTAAAGGTATCCCTTCCCAAATTTTGAAAATTGACTTTGTATGTAACACTTCACTTTTACCAAAGACCAACATTAATAACTGTTGTCATTGACACAAAGAAATTAAAACAGAATGCTTGCTTTTACTTTTTTTAAAAGCGATGTATGATAGGGTATTATGGTTATCACAAGAGTCCACAATTAAGGTTGCATAGTGGAATGTACTTGGGGCAGTGGGAGGGGTGCGGGGGGATTGTGTACCAGGGAGGGAGTCTTTTACTTTTGAAAGAGAGAAGCAAACTGGGGGGCAGGCGGAGAGGGCTGGGCAGGGAGAGAAGTGCAGCAATGAATTAATGGAAATCCAAATTCTCTGTAAATGTTCATTAAAATTATTTTAAAAAAGAAAAGAAAAAAATGAAATTAGTGTTCAGTGTTTGTTTGGCAGCAAAAGCTATTAAAGAGACAGCATGCGTACCAAGCAGTGGGAATGGCATCACTAAGCCCTTGCCCAGAAACTGCACAAAGCATTTCAGCTTGGATTCAGCAATGCCTACAGCTATATGATTCAGAAGAAGCCTCTCTCCTGCCATCTGACCCAGAGACTTGGAACTTGCTAGCTTGTACAATGAATGTAAACTATTGTGTGAGATGGCTACAGTGTGAGTCATGAGCTACAAATGTGAGCCATTGCCATTGCCTCGAGATTAATCTTTCGCCCTGTACATATATAAGATTCACCGGTGTTACTTTTCTAGTCAGTCCATCCTAAGAAGTTTATGTCATTTCAGTTTATAAAAGATTTCACAGGAATATTCAACTTTCAGTTAGTGGAGAAAACCATATAGGAATCCCTAGATAATACAAACAGTTGAGTGCTCAGCTACTAATTGAGAGGTCAACAGTTCAAATGCATGCAAGTCACTGCAGAAGAAAGCCCTAGGGGTCTATTTTCAAGACCACAGCCATTGAAAACCCCAAGAGGTGTGATCCTACTCTGAAACATATGGTGTTGCCAAGAGTCAGAACTGATTAAACTACCAGTGGTTGGTGTTTGGGGTTTTTTTCTTCTATACGTTTCCCTGAGAGTACAAGTAGTTTAGCCCTACCAAAATGCTCAGAGTTTGGCAGTTCAAACCTACCCAAATGTGCCTTAGAAGAAAAGCCTGTAAATCTACTAATAGAACCACATGGCTCTAGTCTAGAACACACGAGATCTTCATGAGCTGATGAAAGCTGGTTTAGTTTTGAAATATATGTAATATGTAAAATAAATATATTGATTGATAGACAGATATTTTTATGTACCTTAAATAAACAAGGTCTCACCCAAGTGCCCTCTAGTATTTGTTCTACGTACCCACAAGAGTAAAATTTTCTAAATCAAATGACTGCCATGGCCCCATGGGAATCTGCATGAGTACTTACTCCTCAGTCCTCGACTCAACAGCACCTAACAACGGCTCCTCCTCCTCCAAATCCAGAAAATAAGCACAAGCACATGCGCAGAGCAACCAAATTTAGACACCTACCCACATACACATAGATACAAATCAAAGATGGGTACACACAAATAGATGCAACACAGGCATATACACAAAAATACACCCCCAATACACAGACAGACAGAACACAGGTGCATACAGAGACACCAACACACACAGAGAGAAAAACACACGATCATGGCATTCCTTTGCTAAAAACAACAAAAAAAACATCAACATGTCAAGGTTTTGATTTGCCTGCATTCCTCCCAAGTCACTTTACAAGGAATTCAAAACTCATTGTTGTCGTGTTGGAACTGACTGAAAGCTGATCCTCCAGTAAGTTTTCAGAGGCTATCAGTCACATTGCTCATCTTTGTCCTGTGAAGAAGCTGGTGAATTAGAATTAGCAGAGATTTACCTAACTTCCAACTGACTAGGCCATCAGATCTCTTCTTTATTATGAGAGTAGATGTATGAAATTGACTTCATTCTCTCCAGAGCTAGGTTAAGACCAGACAACTATTAGTGGAGTAGGGTTGTTGTTTTAGTGATTCTTTCCTTAGACCAGTGTAATCCTGTAACCAGAGCTTTGGCTGAGTCTTGGGCCATCTGGCTCAGGTAGGGATCAGAACATGCAGCTTGGTAAGTACTTGTGTGAAACCTTTAATGCTGCCCAGTACATGCGCACTGAGTCCAGTGCACACATCAACTGCTTGTTCAGAGGGAAGCCTTCTTTGACTGATTAATTAATTATTTCCTTCACTCTACCTAAAACCCTTACCCAGCACCTTAGCCCAGTGCAGTGATGGCCTCTTGTCTCTCTCAGGTTCTACCTGGCTCAGTGGATGATTTCTGGAAGTAATTTGACTCTGAACTTGTCACACTCCAATATAACACAATGGCCTTGTCAATCTCATAGGGTTATGGGGAGGAGCTACTAAATTCAAGTACCTCTCTCCCTCTGAACCTTCAAGTACAAACTTCTCAGCTGAGAAATTAATATACTCAAAAACAGCTTCTGTTTGTCTTATCAATTCACTACCCTCCACCCCCCACCTCTCAGAAAAGTAATTAAGCACTTCACATTTAATCCTCATGATAATCCTATAAAAGGATAAAGCAAATGAGATTTATGGAGAAAAAGTTGTTGCTGTTGCTGATGCTATTGTTATATACTGTCAGAACCCTTCAGCAGGTTTTCAGGAGCAGTGAATCACACAGGAGAAAATTGCCTCTCTTTTTCCCTTTAAGCAGCTGATAGATTTGAACCATGTACCATTGAAATGTCAGCACAACTCCTTACCACTAAGCCACCAGAACTCCTTATGGAGACTATTAACTTGGGATAAAGCACCTAAAAAGCAGGAGTTTAAAACTAGGCCTGATTCCATGAATCTAATCACATCATGAAACCATCTCCCAGAAGGTCACTGGCCTAACTGAACTTCTCTTCCTTCCTCTCTTTTATTTTTATTTTTTATTAATTTTAATGAACATTTATAGAGACTTTGAATTTTCATTAATTCATTGTTGCACTTTTCTCCCTGCCCATCCCTCTCCTCCAGTTCGTTCCTCTCTTTGAAAAGTAAAACAAAATTCTTTCATTGGTATACAATCTCCCCCCTGCCCCCCAGTCTCCGAGTACACTCCATTATGCAACCTTCATTCTGGACTCTTGTCATGACCGTAATGTTATTGTTGTTGTTGTTATGTGCCGTCGAGTCGTTTGCGACTCATAGCGATCCTATGTACAACAGCCCTAAACTCTACTCTATCCTGTGACAATCGCATTGCCTCCGACACACCCACCCCGATTACCCCAGTCACTGATTCAATCCACCTCATAAAGGGTCTTCCCCTCTTGCGCTGTCCCTCTACTCTACCCAGCATTATGTCCCTCTCTAAAGTCCTGTCTCTCCTTACAACATGTCCAAAGTATGTCAGACAAAACCCCAGAATCCTTGCCTCCAAGGAGTAGCCTGGTTTAACCCTCTCCAGGATCAACCTGTTTGTTTTCTTGGCAGTCCATGGTATATTCAATACTCTTCTCCAGCACCACAGCTCAAACGCGTCAATTCTCCTTCTATCCTCCCTAGTCATTGTCCAACTCTCTGATGCATAACAAGTGATTGCAAAAACCATGGCCTGTATCAGGCGGGTCTTAGTCTCCAGAGAGACACCGTTGCTCTTGAGTACTTTAGAGAGGTCCCTAACAGCAGACTTTCCCATCGCAATACGTTTTTTTATTTCCTGGCTGCTGGTGCCAAGAGTGTTGACCGTGGAGCCAAGCAAACTGAAGCTGTGAACAATCTCAATCTCTTCGCCATCCATCCTGGTCCAGTGGTGAGCATCTTTGTCTTCTTGACATTGAGCCTCAGTCCATACTGAAGGCTGCAGTCCTTGACCCTCTGCAGTAAGTGCATGAGGTCCTCCTCAGTTTCAGGGAGCAGGGTTGTGTCATCTGCATAACACAGATTGTTGATAGATCGTACACCAATCCTAATGCCACGCTTCTCCTCATAGAGCCCAGCCTTTCGGATAATCTGCTCTGCATACAGGTTGAAAAGGTATGGAGACAAAATACATCCCTGGTGTACACCCTTCCCAATTTTGAACCAGGCAGTGTTGCCCTGCTCTGTTCTGACTACTGCCTCTTGGTCCAAGTATAGGTTTCGCATTAGCACGATTAAATGTTCTGGGATTCCCATTCTTCTCAGAGTCAGCCACAGTTTGTTATGATCCACGCAGTCAAATGCCTTTGCATAATCAATGAAACACAGATAGACATTCTTCTGGTATTCTCTGCTTTCAGCTAAGATCTATCTAGCATCAGCTACAATATCCCTAGTACCACGACCCCTTCTAAACCCAGGTTGGACTTCTGGCAGTTCTCTGCTGATGTACTGTTCCAGTCATTTTTGGATAATCTTCAGTAGAATCTTGCTTGCATGTGAAATCAATGATATTGTTCTGTAGTTTCCACATTCAGTTGGGTCACCCTTCTTTGGAATGGGAACAAATATCGATCTCTTCCAGTCAGTTGGCCGAGTGGTTGTTCTCCAGATTTCTTGGCACAACTTGTACCCAATCATATATTGCTTTTAAACAGTTCTCTCCCTTATCTGTTTCAATGCAGTATACATAATTTATCCATGTTTTTCAGTCTCAACCCAATCCTGAAGTGAGCGCCATTCTACAACAGTGGCACTATGCAGTATTTGTCCTTTTGTGACTGAGATATTTCACTCAGCATAATGTCCTCCAGGGTCACCCAACTTGTATAATATTTCATGAGTTCCTTGTTTTTCAATGCAGCATAGTATTCCAACTCTCTGCCTTTTCTGTTTCATTTGCATAAACTGTGTCTTTTCCTCCCTCCAAACAACTCTATTAAAATGTTAAGTACTCTTTGCAGTCAAATTCAAATCACGTCCTCCAACAAGACCTCCATGATTGCACCAGCCTAGCATGGAATTGTCTCTCCCACTCCAGCTCCAATTGTCTTAGATTAGATGTGCCCACTGGTCCTTATTGCATTCTGCAAAATATTCTAATATTTCATTTGTATTTGTCTTTCTTCACTTCCCACCACTGATAATGCTTCTTAAAGACAAAACTGCTTTACTTTACCTTGTATTTTCCAAATCACTTGGCATGAGCAGGAGTTCCATAAATTTGGCCAAATTAATAATCCATCACCAGCCTCTTTCTATATATTGAATAGTCTGCGTATTGTTGTGATGTACCATCGAGTCAGCTGGGACCCATAGTCATCCTATGTACTGTAACTCTGAACCCTGCCCTGTTCTGAGCCAGTCTCATTGACATCAACATAACTATCCCCATTTTCTCAGTTACTTTGTCAATCCATCTTATTCTGTATTACTATGGGGGGAGGGGGAAGTAGGATGCTTAAAAATCATGCTTTTTATTCTGTATTACTATGGGGGGAGGGGGAAGTAGGATGCTTAAAAATCATGCTTTCCCTAATGCTCTCACTTTCCAAAAATGGAATGTTTAAAAATAGTTCCATTTACTTTTCAGTATCTAACCCAATCATTTCATATTCATTCTTCCTTCTTTGAATTTTATCTAATGGCAGCCAACTCAGGCCCTTCTAGGTACAATCCAGTTTCTTCCTTTTCTGCTTATCTGCAATGCCACCTTCCTTGGCTTTTCAAGTCAGTCCAATTTATTACTCAAGGTCTCTGAGGACAAGGAAAATATCTTAGTCATCATTATGTCCCCAACACTCACCAGAGCCTGGGTGCCAAATAATGCTTCAAAAATGCGTGAGTGAATGAAGGCGTGAAAGCTGTACGAAAGTAGAAATAGCCATAGTCTCCTCTGGACTAAGAATTCACGCTTCTTCAGGTCTCATGTCATCTTCATTACAGCTGTATGAGGTAAGGCATTAAAGGTGAGAAAACTGAGGCTGTGAGGATAAGGCTTTCACTTTCACCAAAGTGACAATGAAAGTTTTGTTTTGAAAATATTTAACCTTTGCTGCAAGGATACACAGATGTTAAACGGCAGTTCAGACAGAAGCCTAGGATGCTAGGGTGGGGTAACCTAAGCCTTCACTCTAAGCTTCTCACAGCACTGCCTCCTTGAGCAATTCAAAGCTGCAAAGAAGGATGTGAATCTTCGCTTTCAACTTGGGGAAGGGAAAGGAAAAAGCCAACTCTAGAGAGCAGGCAGAAACCTTTTGAAACTGTCATTTTAGGCCTTATGCCAGTCACTACGTGTGGTGAGTGTACAATTGTTGTTGTTGTCATGTGCCATCGAGTCGTTTACAACTCATAGCAACCCTATGTACAACAGCCCTAAACCTTGCTCTATCCTGTGCCAATCGTACTGCCTCTGACACACCCATCCCAATTACCCCAGTCACTGAATCAATCCATCTCATAGAGGGTCTTCCCCTCCTGCACTGTCCCTCCACCCTACCAAGACCTGTCCCTCCTTATAACATGTCCAAAGTGTGTCAAGCCCCAGAATCCTTGCTTCCAAGGAGTAGCTTGGTTTAACCCTCTCCAGGGTGAATTTGTTTGTTTTCTTGGCAGTACAGGGTACATTCAATACTCTTCTCCAGCACCACAGCTCAAAGGTATCAATTCTCCTTCTATCCTCCCTAGTCATTGTCCAAACTCTCTGATGTGTAACAAGTGATTGCAAAGACCATGGCCTGTATCAGGCGCACCTTAGTCTCCAGAGACACACCGTTGCTCTTGAGTACTTTAGAGAGGTCCCTAACAGCAGACTTTCCCATTGCAATACGTTTTTCTGATTTCCTGGCTGCTGGTGCCAGGAGTGTTGACTGGGGAGCAGAGCAAACTGAAGCTGTGAACAATCTCAGTCTCTTCACCACCCATCCAATTGTGTGTACAATTACAAACTGAGAAAGACAGGGAGGGGAGAGTGAAAAAGGGCAGGTGTGGCAGAGAAGCTAGGGGTGGGCTCCAGAAGTTTCACTGCAGTAAAAGGGTTGACAACATGGCATTTGAGGCAAACTGTGTTAGGGTCAGAGCTTGTTTGAAGATTTTTAGGGGGTGCTGCCCTCTTGACCCAGCTTTGGAGATGATACACATGGTGTGGTGAAGGAGGAAAGGGTCAGCCACCTATCTGGCTAGATCAGCCACATCTGCCCTGGTGCTCACTGGGCTGACAGATGTTGCAGCCAGATTGCCCTCCCATCCTGCATGAGTATCAGAAAGGAGGATTTGGCGAAGGCCCTGTATGGCCAGATCTCAGCTGAAAATCACTCGTTTCCATGCCTTTCCTAATCCTTTATAGAGAGTCCTCTAATGCTTTAGTCACGCTAAAGACCACGAGCCTTCAGAGAGCAAACTCAGGCCATCTGTTCAGTCAGGAATTTGCCAGACCAAAGTGAAAGATCAATGTGACCATTACTATAACTTAGCCTTTAGATGACCTCAAATACTTCCCAACTGTACCAGCTAAAAATAACTCAGCATTACTGTGAGTCATAGTTTTCAAAGGATAAGATGTTGGGGATACTCTTTAAAATAGATAATGATAAAGAAATAAAATAATAGCTTTCCCTTTAGGCTCCAAAGGCTATGTTAAAATAATTAGAATTATCTTGTTTGAAGCAGAAAAACATTTAAAGATGCCTATTTTTTCCCAAAGATTTTATTTTTTTAATTATAAGATGTATAGGTAAAAACTTGTATATTCTGGAAAATGTAAAAAATGGTAAGAAAATGGACATTTTTTTCCTATTAACAAATATGTTCATAAATATATTCTTATCAAATATTAAAATGGCTATTATTTTGCAAAAGAATAATAAAGCAAAGCTGTGGCATACAAGAGTCAACGAAAATACAGAAGTATTTATGTCACGTGATTTATAAAAAATTCAGACCACTGATTATCTTTTAAAAATGTGGCATTTTACACTTTAGGCTACCAACAACTCTGATTTTAAAAATATTTTTGATGTCTCCATGATTTAAAAAAAAAATAGCAACATAAAAGATGGCTGCACTAAGTAGAATTGGATTAAAATCATTTCCCCTAAATTAAAAAAATACATATATATAAAGACATAAATTTTTTAACTCAGAAGTTGTAAATATAACAGTTCCCGATTCTATAGATCTCTGAATTCCCAATTGCAAACATTGAACAAAAACTAAGCTTTACGTTTTGCTAAGCTTTAGTTTCCAGCGAGGTCCATCATTTCTTTCACAGCTTTATGGAGCAGTAATAATATAATATTGATGATCGTGATGAGCTCAGTTCTACAGTTCTAGCTCCATGGAGAATATAAAGGAAATAGAAAGTTCTCCCTCCTTTGAGAAAACCCTTAATGGCTTTCCTATACTTGTGTTTGACCAAATGGCCTCAGATTCACACACACATCAGAGCACTGGGCAAGATTTTCGTGGTGGAAAGTTCTTGTTCTAGGCATTCTTTTATAGGCTTCAATTCTCTACTATCCAAAGGAGAGAGGAAACACATGTGAACACCAAACAGGTCCTCTAATGGGTCTTGGGTGTTCAATTAGCAAGGTCAAGGCTTTTCCTGTGAATAAATACTGGTGTTTTACAAAAATCTTTTCTTACCCATGCATTATGTTGTCCATGAGGCTAACACGTTAATTCCCAACTGCAATGGGGAAAACCACACCTAATAATATTTAAATTTCCAATCTAATGTAGATTAACGGTCCCAAAGGACTTCAGCAATGTCCATCGAGGAGGACATCGGGATGATGTGACTCTGGTGCTTAAAGCACAGAGAGGTCGTGGCAGGACTTGGACTTGAGCTTGAAGGCCATATTCTTGTTGTTTCTGGCCACAATCTTTCCCCAGAAGCGTCTGGCTTTCCTGGGGATGCTTTCCCTCCTCTTCTGGTAGGCCAGCCTCTGCTCGTTCTTCTCCTTGCTGTCCCGCCGCAGGCGGACCTGCCGAACGATGCCCTCAAACAGCTCCTTCACGTTGTGCTGGACAGCTGCAGAGGTCTCGATGAACTTGCAGTCAAACACCACTGCGCACGCTCTCCCTTCTGGAAAGGCAAGGGAGAAGGGAGTCAGTGGGGCCAGTGAGTATGGTCATACATAGTGTGGAATCAAGCTGGGTGATCGTGATTTAGAAGCGTTCTCTCCTAATTGCAGTGGATACAGTGAGGAAACAGGACAGATGTGCTGTGGTTCTGTTCCACTATTCATTTACTGTGTGAAGGTCTAATTCCATCAAAACCATGACTCTGGCGGCCTCGTAGTAAGAAGATGTGCCGCCAACCCAACGGCATGTGGTTTGAACCTACCAGATGCTCCATGGGAGAAAGATGAGCCACCTCCTCCCATGGGATTTACTGCCTCTGAAAACCCACTGGAGGGTCAGCTATGGGTGGTTCTGACTTGAAGGTACATGATAAAACCACAACCATGATATTAATTATAGCAGTAAAAAACATAGTCTTAACTCATGGCAGACTTCCTCTGGGCTGAGAACTGGGTTAATTGCTTTATAAAAGTTTCTAAATGTCTACCACAATCTTGAAAAAATACACGATTATCCCTCCAAAGGTAGATGAAAAAATGGGGAAATTAATTTTAAAATCTGAGGAAATTCACATAGCTTACGAGTCGCAGCCTTGTTTAATACTCAAGTCCAAATCCCTGATTCTAATCCTCCCTCCAATCTCTAGTGTGCTTACAGCTGTTCCTCCTCCAGTGTGCTTCCATACTTGAGAGCTCAGCGTCAGTTGACAGAGCAGCTAGTCTAAGTGTGCTCTATTGTACATAGGGTTTTCAAAGGCCTGGGAGCTCTGGTGGCCTACTGGCAAGAAGGTGCACTGAAATCCTGAAAGACCTGTTATTTCAGAAGTGGATGGCCAATCCTTCTTCCTAGTCTGTATTAATTTGGATTCTCAGATTTGATTTAGAACATTATCGGACACACAAGTATTTGGACATGTTGCAAGGCAGGAGGATCAGTCTTTGGAGAGGGACATCATGCTTGGGAGGGTGGAGGGACAGCGCTAGAAGGGAAGACCCTCTATGAGATGGATTGATTCAGTGACTGGGTTAAAGTGAGTAGGTGTGTCAGAGACAATAAGATTGGCACAAGATAGAGAAGGGTTTAGTGCTGTTGTATATAGGGTCACTATGAGTCGCAGACGACTCGACAGCATAACAATCCCCCATCAGCTCTTTGAAGAATTCTATTACCTGGAAAATCAATTTGCTCTGTAAACATTTACCCAAAGCACAATTAAAAGTTAAAAAGAAAGCAAAAGAAGAAAGACATTCTACTATCATGGTCTATCTCATAGAAAGAAAAAAAAACTGTGAGGAGATAATTTGGAAAAAAAACAACCCTGAAACTGATGATTTTACAAATGTGTAATGCAGCTAGCAAACTTTACAAGCAAGCTTTTCTTTTCTAGAAGAGTCTCCATTTCAAATGATTTCATCATGTTCAGAGAACATGCATTTAAGTTTTTGTTTGGAAAACATAATTCCTCTAGATAGTAATTTCCTAATATTAAAATAGTTCCAAAATAGTTGTGTGCATATAGGTCTTCATTAGATTTCTGTTCCTAGACAAACAACACTTTATTTTTTTATACCAGAGACTAAATCTAAATTGTTGTTGTTGTGTACTGTAGCTTTGGAACCAACCCACAGCTGACCCTCTAGTGGGTTTTCAGTTAATCATGTGGGAGGAGATTGCCCATCCTTCTCCCATAAAGCAGCCGGTGGCCTCGAACCACATGCCTTCGGGATTGCAGCACAGCTTCTTGCCACTAGGCGACCATAGCTCTACAACTAGAACTATAAATCTGCATTAAACCTATAAAAATCTCAAAGGCCCCAAACATACTTGTGTGCGCATGCAGCAAAAATACAAACTATCCCTAAACTAAGTATGAAAGCATGTATGTGACACCATCGTATCGATACCTTAACTAGCATTTCAGGGGGGTGGGGATTATTTCTTGAGTTTGAAGGGATAGGAAACATTCACAGTAGAATTTATATTTCAAATAAATCTCTTTCTTGCAATTCTCTTAAGTCAACATTCTCCACCCTTCTTGCATGAAGATGTTACTTTTATTTTCCTGCAACTTCAGGGTCTCTACAGATTATTAGAGAGTTGGGGCTCTCCCTATAGAATTGATGTCTTCCTGGAAACAAGGAGAAAAATTGGAGGCTGCTAATAAAGCCCTTAATGGTTCTCATGCTCAAAGGAATTCTAGAAAAATCCCTTAAGTGTGTGTAGTGAGGGTGAGAGGAAATAAGGACTGGAATCTTACTGGTAGACTAGCTATCAGAGAGCAACATGCAGCAAAGAGATGGTCTATAGAGATGGCAAACATAAAACTCCACGTAGCATTTTAATAAATCCCTGGTTTTAACCTCAAAAAGAGGAAGGGAACAGCACCCATGTAAAGGAAAATGCAGGTGCTCTGGAGATTGTCGTGTAGTATTAACACTGCTCCTCTTACCTGATACGGACACTTCCCGGCACCGCACCAAGTCACTTTTGTTGCCAACCAAGATGATTGGGATGTCCTCTGTCTGCCTGGCCCTTCGGAGCTGGATTCGCAGCTCAGACGCCTTCTCGAAGCTCTCCCGGTCTGTGATGGAATACACAACCAGGTAGGCGTCTCCAACTTGCATACAGTGATCTTGGAGCCATTCGTTCTCTTCCTAATGAAATGAGATCTTCCATAAGCTCAGACTGGCCTGATAAATGAGGCATATGTTTGAAAATAAACAATACTTTTACCCTGAAATACAATTGTTAATAAGTGGAAGAAAGAAAACTGCCTGCCACAATGCATCTGTCTTCCACAATAGTGTTAAAAAGGGTTTGGTGTCACCGAGTGCAGTAACTCATGGTGTCCATACATTCCTATGGACCCACAACAGATCATACAAGATCAGTGCCTACAAAAGCACTTGTTGCAATGAAAAGAACAGTGCGTGCTTATAGCCTGTGAAGAGGGAACCTGTATTATTGGATGTATTTTTGTAACTGGGGAATAATGATATCTCTGCCCAGAGCACATCAGCACATTTGGAAAAGAAATTAGCACAGCGTTTTCACCTTGTATGTAGATTGATGCATGTAAACTGGGCTTACTTTGTTGTTATAACTAACTACAAAGGTATTTTTATAAAAATAATAAATTACTGTACCCAAGAAGCACTGCATAAAAACTTAGTAATTTTGGTATTAGCCCCTGACAGTGTCACTAGATAGTCTGTACTCCTCACATCCAGCAGTGCCTCTGGTTTTACATACATACAGGAGGTCAGGAGGCTGCCAAGTTTGATAACCTATATAGCAAGCACTTATGCAAAAAGATCCAACTTTTCAATTCTTTCATAAACTCGTGTTGATAATTATACAGTTATTCTATCAAACATTTCCAGCTTCTATCCCTCTTATCTACTCAAAACGAGCCTTATTCTGAAATTACCTAAAACTCCCCTTTGTCTTTCCTAAGTGAAAATTATTAACGCTTTTATGAGAACAGAAGGCTCCTCACAAAATACAAAGCCAACCAAGTTCAGAAGCCCTAACTCTTTACCAATCCAATGTCAATTGCAAAAATAGAGAATGTGAACTTTTATAAGATGCTTACGAAATGGAAAATAATCATCTGTACTTGTTTACACTTTCCCTAAAACAAATGTACTTTTGTGTATTTTTAAATAGAATTAAAAGAGTCACTGTGACATACTTGGTATTCAGAAATCATTTGCAAATGACCTGTGCTTTAGAACATCCTTCAGAAGTAAATGCTTTTAATCAAGAAAATGCACCCACTTTATCTAGAACACCATCTCTATATGACAGAGTCACCCTCCCATCAAACAGCCTAAGGAAAATTCCTGCAGGAATTCACAGCAGCTGCAGACTCGGCATACCTTATTCTCCCACATGTCCAGGAGTATAACTGTTGCGCTTTCTCCATCAACAACCAGGGTCCTCTCATATGTATCTTCTAGAAAAGAAAGAACAGTGATATTGGAGTCAGGCCAATGTGTGGCACTGTCATGTAAGTAGCTCATGCAAGACATAACAGGCAGTCCTGGGTCTGGTATAGAAAGCTAAACTTACTAAGCAGATTAATTATGTAGATATACAGATACTAACAAATGTCCATTCTTGGTTGATTGGTTTTGTTTTCTGGGTTGGGTTTTTTGGGGTTTGTTTTGTTGGGTTTTTTGGTATTTTTGGGTTTTTTTTAGTCACACTCCAATATCTGGGCATAAGATAGTGAAAAATTCCTATCTGTTGTTCACAGGATGGTTAAGAGGTCAAGTTGGCTCACTGGCATCCAACATTATTCTAAACAAACTCCCCCAGGAATTCCTAAAGAGCATACTGAACGTCTCCTGATTTTGTTTCACAGACAACTTGAAGTGAAAAGTATTCATTTTCAACATTCCTGACAGAGTCTAGGGGTGATGCTGAAAGATTAATTGCACATGGAAACTGGAACCCTGCTTCCACATGCCTGCGGTGTGGGGAGTTCATCTCTCCTTTGTACCGTGTAGGGCAATGATTACTGAATCCAACCCACTGCCATTGAATTGGATGGAACAGACCTTTAGGTTGGCTACTGAATGCTGAAGCATAACGCCACCAGGCCTCCTTGAGTACTGACCTGTCACTGACAACTGCAAGAGCTTTATGCTTAGAGATGCTTCTTCTCTTCGGAAAAGTGCAAGAAAAAAAATAAAATCTTGAGACTATCCTTGTTTGCCCTGAAGTTTTTTTCTTTAAAGAATGTAGTCTGAAAACCCCCCAGCCATTCCCTAGGAATAAATGGGCTAGTTTTTCCATCTTGAGCACAGAGGCCGTGTGGCCGCCAGCTCTACTTGGTCATGGAAACTTTCTTCCCTGTACTTGAGTCCAGTCTGAGTGGATGACAAGGGTGGATGCAGTGCAGTGGGCCAGACCAGCTCTAGCCCAGAAAAAGCAGTGGAGAGGGGAGGGGAGGGGAGAAGATGGAAGATGGGGAGTACAGAGATCTCTGAAAGCGGGCCTCCCCTCAGCCCCAGACAGCAGAACCCATCCACTTCCTCCACTTTAACAATGAGATTTCCTGCTTTGAATTCCTATATTTAAAAACCATGACTTTCATAATTATTTTAATCATTTTTCTGGCTGTTCCTTTCACCTGAAAGCTCATTCTTCAGATATCTGCTTGACATGTTCCCCCACCTATTTCTTTCCCAACTATCTTCTTAAAATTGAGATACTTCCTCCGCCCCCATTTTCCTTACTCTTGTATTTATTTTTGCTTCACTGTACTTAATTATCACTTAGCATGCTAAGCATTTAATTTTCCGTGCCTCTGCCCCACCCCTTCTCAAGAGTGTCAAGGCTAAGATGTGTATTTGAGTTGTTTACTGATAAATTCCTTAGCACCAAGGACAGTGCTTGGTACTTAGTAGGTACTCAAACAGCTATTTCATTAATGAATCAATCAATAATAATTATATCATAATGACTATGAGCACAAGCAAGACTGAAATTTAACCTTGATGTCATCCTTCAGTAAATACTCAGTTCTGGGTCATGTACTTAAACTTTCTGGGCTTCAGTTTGTTATTCTGTGAAATGATATTTATAGTACCTACCCAATGGGGCACATCTTAACATGTGTACAAAGTAGAAATTCAATAAATGTTAGCTATCATTACTTCTTTAAATGGTAGAAGTTGGCTTTTACTAAATTTGGCATCTCCTTGATGTTATTTAGTTGTCTTAAAGTCAATGCTAACTCACAGAGAGTCATAAAAGAACAGAGCAAGATCTTGCCATCCTTACAATCTCTACTGTGTTTAAGCCCAATTTTGTAGTCACTGGGTCAATACATCTCATAAAGGGACTTCCTCTCCTTCCCTGGTCCTCTACTTTTCCAAGCACAATGTCCTATTATAGGTAAAAATCCTAATTTAGAAGTGCTGCTTGATAGGGTGGAGGGACAGCGCAGGAGGGAAAGACCGTCTTTGAGGTGGATTGATTCAGTGACTGGGGTAATCGGGATGGGTGTATAAGAGACAGTGCGACTGGCACAGGATAGGGCAGGTTTTAGAGCTGTTGTACATAGGGTCACTATAAGTCTCAAGCGACTCGACGACGCATAACACATGTTGGAGAAGAGCTCTGGTAGTTTGATAGTAAAGAGTTGAGTCAATCTAAAGGTTCATAGTTTGAATCCACCAGCTGCTCCACTGGAAAAAAAATAGCAATCTCCTCCTGTGTGATTTACGGCCTCTGAAAACTTGCTGGGGGATCAGTTATGAGCTGGTTACCACTTGATGCTACATAACATGTTGGATGAAAGGACCTCTGGTAGCCAAGTGAGTAAGGAGTTTAAATCCACCAGATGCTCCACAGGAAAAAAAGGAGAGGGGTCTCCTCTCATGGGATATATAACCTCTAAAAACTCTCTAAAGGGTTGCCTATGAGTTGCTTCCAACTCAACAACAGTGTGTGAGTGAGTGAGTTAGAGAATATAAGGGTATTTCTTGTTTTGTTTTATAGGAGGGAGGAATTTATGACAAGCTATGTTTAATGCTTGTAGGTCACTATTCCTTCATCTAAAAAACAAAGACAAAATACAAGCCAATCTAATGTCAAATTAAATGTCATCAAACCAATTCAATGTCATCAAAACAACTCATAGCTAAACCTCCAACAGGTTTTCAGAGCTATAAATAACACAGGAGATTGGCTTTCTCCATGGAGCAGCTGATGGATTAAAATTGTCTGCCTTTGGGGTTGGCAACACAATCCACTGTTGTCATTGCTGTTGTTACGTTATCTTAGAACCCACTCACAGCAGCCCTCCAGCGGGTTTTCAGAGGCAGTACACATGGGAGTTGATTTTTCATCTTTCTCTCACAGAGCAGCTGGTGGATTCGATCTGCATACCTTTGGGGTGGCAGCGCAACTCCTAACCACTAAACTACCAGAGTTCCATCCTTACTCATTAGGAACTGGAATAATTAGGAGTAAGTAAGTGGACAAATGGAAGAAACTTAACTACCATTATTTGCACAGATGGCTCAGTCTTTCTATCAAGCCCCTCACCTCCTAAACTGTCACACTTTAATTAATGGTAATTGTTTTCCACTGACTGGATTAAAAATCTGTTACACCCAGCATGTTTACAGTGCAGCACAAATGAGCTCACAGTGGGATTTCTCTTGGGTTTAGGGGAGGGCGGGGCCTCATGACCTCAGCATGTAAATTATACAATCCTATGCAAATCAGCAGAGCCTGAGCAGCACAATTCCAGGTCCTGTCTAACCCTTACTAAAATCCATAGTCTTTAATCTCCACTCTGAAACCATGTCTCACATTCAGAAAACTTTCCCAGTAAAGGACATGCTTAACTCTCAACCCTTCACTTACCACTCAAATGCAAGTAAATGGAACAGACAGGCTCATGGATGGGACTCTCACTCAAATATCAAGACATTCAAATGTAAACATACTGCATGTATCCAATAACTAAAGGGTTTAAGAGACAGCAAAAGAAGTCTAGAGAAAGAGAAGGCAAAGAATTGCAGCCGTGAAAGCAGGATCAAAATGCTTTGCCTGTCTGTAAATTTCCATGCATTAGGACAATTCTCTGGTAAACTTGCATATGCTTTTTCCATGCATTTTGTCTGGTCTTAACCTCCACCTCCACATCATCACGCTGGGAACTTGGGATCCAAAAGAGTACATCCACATTGCACCTGTGGCATTTTACAATGTCACAGGGAAGGGGTAATAAAAAGTTATATACTGCCTCTAGCCTCTTCAAACATACAAAAAGTTTCTTCTCCTTAGATTTCTCCTCTTTCCTCTATCACCTTTTAGCCTTTTTAAGTGCAAATCAGGTTGGGAGAGGGGAAATGTCTAGAACTCATTGAAATTTGATCTGGGTTAAGACTAACATTTTCAGTTCTTAACAGCAAGGTTGGTGGTTCAAGTTTAGCCAGAAACGTCTTGAAAGAAAAGCCCAGAAATCTACTTCCCAAAAAGCAGTCACTGAAAATCCTACGAAGCACAGTTCTACTCTAACGCATGGGGTGAGGATGAATTAGAGTTGACTCACTGGCAACTGATGGAGTTTGTGGAGAAATGTGTGGATGAAGGATCTGAGGTAAGTGATCACCCAGTCACTTTACCTGGACTAGTTCACCTGGGCTCATTTGATCCCATCATCTCTACTCCAATTATCTCTCTCCCTTTCTCTGATTAAACAAAGAAATTTTCCAAATGATATGCGTGCGGAACTCATACAGGAGTCCTCTCATATCAGGTCTTACAACCACTCAAGTTCTGAGAATCTAGCATCCTTCTCCCTAAAGCTTTGCACTGCTTTCAGATTTTCTTACCCAAGGGACCCTGGAAGATGCAACAACTGTAGAAATGCCAGCCTCTCCTCTAGTGGCTCCTATCTCCTCTGCACATCTCAGGTAGGAGCCAAGAGGGACCAGAGTGAATGGAAACCAAAAGTGACGAAAGTGACAGCTTCAGGAGATAAACACACATGAAAAGGAAATTATAAATCTGGAATCAGATCTAAGTAATGTTTAGTCTGCATTTACTACATGTCAGACACTATGTTACCTGCGAAATATATGTTATCTATTTCCTTTGTCCTCATAACACCTTATAATGTAGATATATACTTAGGAGGGACCAGCCTTTGAAGAAGGACATCATGCTTGTGAAGGTGGAAGGACAGCGTGGGAGAAGACCCTGCGTGAGAAGGATTGACACAATAACTGGGGTAATGAGGGTAGGTACAAGGCTTTTGTGAACACATGCTCCCTCACAAATCAATAGGAAATGGAATGTACCAATAAAGCGCCTCTATATTGTAAATATTTATTCTAAAATTTGTTGATTCCTCCCTGTCCTCTTTTCCTAGAGGCAGCCACGCGTCATCCTTTGCAAAGAAAGGGAGGATCAAGTTGTATAATACTGGTCCCATTTCTCCTTGACTTTTGGTTTAGCTTGAGTGCCCGAGGCTCCAAAAGTGACCAGAAAAATCAATGTTACATCAATGAGTCATCACTTACAGCCCAGTTGCCTGAGCTGCCTTAGGAAGAAGTGAACGCCCTGGCACGGAACACAGGCAAAAAGAATAAGAGATTTAGTTAAAGAATAAAAAGTTAGTGAGGAGGAGGAGGGACTCATTATGTGCATCAATTGGGAGGGAGAACTGAGTCATCACCAAGACATCTTCCTCCTCAGGGGTCTGTGATTCAACTGTGAGTCGCAAATAAAACAAAGGACAGACCATGTGACTCAGGCAAGCACTGGCCTTCCTTTCTAGGGCTGCAAAGAGGGGTACATGCTAAGATTCTGACACTATGGTAGGAAGACACTATATGAATACCATTGGCAATCAGGATACACACGTTATCTCCCAGAGCTCAGACTATCCCTTCCACAAAGGTAAGGAACATAGGAACATACCAATTTTTGAGATAATGTCAACTTAAACTCCACTCCAGTCTTACCGACCTGACTCCCGCTCTTAACAACTCTATTGGACAGAGTACAACTGTCTCTTTAGGATTCCTAAGGTGATAAATCCTTACACACAGACCTCAAAACAGTTTTCTAAATAGGCAAAGTTTAAACAATATCCTAAAAGATATTATACAGGGAAAGCATTTTTTTAAGTGGTGAGATTTTATAGATGCTATATATTTTCAGTATTATTCTTTAGAATTTTTTTTAATTGTGCTACTTTAAGTCAGACTTTGATCTACTTTGCTCTAATATTGGTGGGAAACACATCTTCTTAACACTTTCTCAAACTAGTGTGGCTTTAGCTGTCACATGGAAACAAGATAGTGCCTGACTTGAACTTCTGGAGGAAGGTAGAGGCCTGGGAAGTCCTCACCTTCACCTCAGGTTCACTCATATCCACCCCACCCCACCCCACATCTTCAGAGCACTTTTCAAATTGAGCACCAAAGAGAAAGGACCCAGGCAGGAAGAGGGAGCGAACTCTTCCAGGTCCAAAGCCATAGGGGTGGGATCCTGACCTCTTGCTGTGCCCTCATTAATCAGCTTCCCAGGCCTCCACAAGGTTGGAATCTAAGAAATCCCCTTTCTGGCCCAGGTTCAAGAGACTCTGGCCTTTTCGAGCATTTTCATTTCACCCTGAGGCGGGGGGTGGGGGGGGGGGTGAGGACTTTGCCTGTGCTAAGAATGCATGATCTCAACTCCCAATTCCAAAGCGAATAACCCACCCGCTCACTCCCTCTCCCTGGGTCTCGGTGAAGGGTCAGGCCACCTACCTCCCAGCACCTCGCAGTCACTGTCCATGCTGTCATGCACGCCTGCAAAGATGTTGGCCAGAGCGGACTTGCCCACCCCCTGCTCCCCTATGAGCACCACTCGGTAGTAGGTGTTCCCCGACTCGGAGGAGATGACGGAGTCGGTGGAGTCGGAGGACCAGCTCCGGCGGCAGTGGTCTTCGGGGGCAGCAGAGTGGTGGTTGCGGTAGTGGGGCTCCTTCTGCACCATGAGGTGCTTGCCGTCGGCCGGGATGCTCCAGCGCTGCTGCTGTGGCTGGATGCCCACGGTGCTCTGGCGCAGGGTGACATTATTCAGAGTCATTGTTGGGTCCTGGAAGGCAGAGTGGCCAACATGTCAGCATTAGTAAGCAAGAGCCCAGAAGGCTCTGGCACAGGGTCCATCAGCGATGAGACTGCATTAGGTGGGGTGAAAATTAGTATCTTTACCTAATACAAGTAACACCAGCAAATCAGTCCCAAATTCCAAGCCAGCCAGACTTTGAGCTGAACACACACACAAACCTCACACACAATTCTTAACCAGCACCTTACTCAAGTTTCCTAGACTACGACTTTTGCAAAGATGGGAAGGGAAAGTACCGTTAACAGTGCCCACTGCCCATGGGCTTCCTCCATCCTCGGAGAAACTTTGGGATTCCCCTTCTGAGCAAGGAAGAGAAATAGCCAAAAGGAAGTAGCAGCCTCCACCGACGCCTTGAAAAAGCAACAAGTTAACGGAGCTGGGGACCAGCTGGCCGGGGCATAGGCTCTTGTTCAAACTGGGCTTTTAAGCGCACTCTGCATCCAGCCGGCTTTTGTGCCCGGGTGGCAAGCACGTGGCAGTGACGTCACTCCCCCGCTGGACTGGACACGCACTTATTGGAACTTCCATGTTTAGTAAAGTTGCCCTGCGGCTCTCCAAGCTACCAGCGGAGGCAGTTAGGTGCGGGAAAGGGAAGCTCTCTCTTACGGATTTGTGCCTCAGCGCTGCCCTCTTGCCCACAAACACCGGGTTTAAAGCATTCCAGCCCCAAGCCTCTTCGTGTTGGAAAAGAAATGACCTGGTCCCCTTCAGACCAGATGCACAAAGGAGGTGTTTCTCAGTAAACCACCACATCACTCAGAGCATAACTCAGAGTTCTTTGTTTCCACTCAGATGGCCAACCTCTTGAACAAAATCACAAATCCAAAGACACATACCCCCCAAGGTGACATTCAACAACTTGTTTACCACTCCCCCTTGGAGGGACTGCGCCCCGTGTCTGGAATCTGTGCTTCCAGTACTTGAGAGAAAGTAGAACCATCACATTTTAATCAGCAAAATCCACTAGGCGGGTGAGAAATACGCGCACTCCATCCTCACGCTGACACCGCACACCCCGACACCTCGGCCACTAAACTGGACGCCTGGCTAGGGAAAGCTGCGCCTAGGATGGCAAGCTTGCTTTCAACCAGAACAAAATCGATGTGCCCCTGCGCGCTGCAGAGGGTTACTCTCCTACAGAGTGCGCAATGAGGAAGGAAACTGCTAAAGACACGAGATCCTCTTTGCACCTTCGAGCCTCCCCGCTGCCACACCACCAGGGCGCACACAGCGCGCCCCAAGCCTATGTTCTCAACTTGCACAGAAGTTCCAGGGACCTGGAAGCATCCGTCTTCTCCCCGGGCTCCTAGCGGAGCTGGGAGCGCCCCCTCCCGGCCCGCCCCCTTACTTGGCACGGGGATCCACCCGGGGGCGTCGTGCGTGCGTCGGCGCGGCGGTCCGGAGCGCGCGGACTGTGCTCGCTGTGTCTGCCCTACGCTGCCTACGCCGCCGCGCGCGCGGATTTATAGCGAGTCCCCGCCCTGGTCCCGGCTTTTCCGTGACGTCGGCGCCCCCTCCGGGAGGGGGCGGCTCTGCAGCAAACTCGCAGCCACAACTCAGTTAATCACAGTCATGTGACTTGCTCTCCTGCTTTTAAAACATAATCACAGTTCAAACCCCGGGCCTCCTTTCTTTATTTTCGTTTTATTTTATTTTTACCAGGTGGAAACAGGAAAAATGGAAAGATACACAAAAGACTGCTTTAAGTCATGTTCCCAGCAAAGCACTTGCGGGCTGTCAGGATAAAGGATGGAGGGAGAAGCAGGTTTGACTTGAGAGGCGAGTTTTGCCAAGAACACCGGGATCTTCCTGGCGCACGCTGGAGATGTTAGATGCTCAGAGAGTTTGCAGCCACCATGAGCGCCCAGGGCTTTTCTTCTTCTGGAAAATAGCCTCTTCTTTTCCTCCTGTTATCTTCCCCAAGGATGAGAAGAAGTGGGCATCCCCACACTGCTCTGTTTCCCTTGTTTAGACGGGGACCAGAGTGAGGGGGCAAGACAGGAACGAGGGCACAAGACTTTGAAAAGGGCAATTTTGAAAAATAACTCCATTTGAGATCTGGACAGATTGTGCTAAATATCTCCAGCTCTCCTGCTCCAGGATGCTGAGGCTCCTCAGTCAGGGAATTTAATCAGCATCCCAATCAGCAACATCGCTGGACCAGGCTCCCTGGCATGGCCTCCCAGCCATGGCGGAGCACTGAGACCAGCGAGATCCTGTGAATAAAGGACATGGGGTAATAATACCACCAACTGCTAACATTTAAGGAGCCCTGGTGGGGCTAACAGAGAGGGCTGCCATGCGCACCCATTGGCCGTTCTGTGAGAGAAAGATGGGGCAGACAAGGCTTCCATCAGGACTCTGGCTTTAAAACCCTGTAGGATGGTACTACTCTGTCCTACTAGACCACTGTGAGTCAGGATAGACTGACAGTGCCACTGACCACCACATGTACCAGGCACTGTTAGGTCTTGTATCCTTCCTGCAATTCTGACAGCAGTTTTCCAAGGTACATGCATGAAGGAGCAAAACGATGATGCGCCAGAGAACCTGCCCAAGGTCAGGCAGCTCCCAGAAGTGGCTGGGTGAGCATTTCAAACTCTTTGTTTGCCTGACTCTTTGCACTGCATCACCTGGTTTCCGTGACCTCTTCCCAAGGACAGGGGCAATTCCCACATGCTGTTTGGGGGTGGCACTGGCCTTTCATCACATCCATTTGCTTTTCCAGCCAGCTTCATTTCTGAGTTGGCTGGTGTCTCCACAAAGCAGCCAAAGGCACCAGCATCTATTTAAAGTAGCTGGACAGAAGGCAGATTACTGAATATGCAAGTAAATACAGGTTTAGTAATGTTTGTTTACTAATCTGTAGGATCAGGACCACTACAAGATTAGTAAATAAACACTACCAGTGGATCATTGTTATTGTTAGGTGCCCTCAAGTTGAGTACAACTCATAGTGACCTTATGAACAATAGATCCAAATCCTGTCCTATCCTGTGCCACCTCACACTCCCTGATAAACTAGAGCCCATTGTGGCAGTCACTGTGTCAATGCACCTGGTTCCTTGGCGAACTCTGCCTTTCCAAGCATGAGGTCTTTATCCAAAAAACAGCCTCTCCTAGCAACATACTAGAAGTATGTGAAGCTAAACTTTATAATCTCTGCCTCCAAAGAGCATTCTGGCCAGACTTTCACCAAGCCATATTTGTTCTTTGAGCAGTCCATTGATATTCAGTACTCTTCTCCACTGACACAGCTCAAAGGAACCACTACATATTAGTAAACTCAGGTTTACCTAGTTTTCTGAGTTCATTTCCCCTGCAAGAGACTGTAAACTTAAAAAGATTCTTTGATTCTATAACAAGGTGCTGTGGGGTTGGGAGAGAGACAGATGCCAGATATATCTGGAAGCAGGGTCTTGGGGGGGGGGAGGATTTATTGTTTACTGCTGTGAGCCGCTTGTTCTACCTAGCTGAAACCATTTTGTAATTCTCTGAAGCCATTTTGTAATTCTCTAAGAACATGTTTGGACATGTTGCCCCAACCTGGGAGGATAAGTTTTGGTTTACTGGGAATGCCCTGCTAAGCAATGTTACTTCTCCTTTCCACTCCCCCCATTGTGCTCCTATATATAAGCTGTGAGTGCTTTCAATAAAATGAAGACTTGATCAGAGATTCGACTTGTCTTCCTGCTTTTGTACCTCCTGCCCCCCCCATTCTCATTCTTCCCCTCCTAGGGTCACCGTTGAAGATCCCCACGGGCTGGGGCAGTTTACCACAGATTAATAAATATGCACAAGTAAGCCAGTGTTTACCTTGATTATTGGGTTATCTACCACTACAGGTAGACTCTGCTGTGACTAGTATATGTGGGACCACAGTCAATTCTTGCATCTCCCGCAGCAGTTATCGGCTAGGGAGATTATTCAAAGGATAAACGTACTAACATAATCCTGCTGAATCATGACAGATCCCCTGCTGACAGATGGAACCTACCAGTCTCATCAGGGATCTTCCTCTCCTGCTCTGTCCCTCCACCCTTTTGAGCATGATGTCCCTCTCCAAGGATTGCTCCCTCCTGGCCACATGCCTTTAGTATGTGAGAGAGAAAGCTTCACAATCCTCACCTCCCAGGAGAAACCTGCTTTCACCCTCTCCAAGACAGGCTTATCTGTTTTCTTAGCAGTCCATGGTATATTCAAGACTCTCCTCCAGCACCACAACTCAAAGGCATCAGCTCTTCTTCTGTCATCGTTAGTCATTGTCCAGCTCTCTCATGCTTAACAAGTAATTGCAAAGACTCTCTGTATATATACCATAGAGTTGAAACTGACTCATAGCTGACCCACTGGCAGGTTTTCAGAGGCAATTAAGCACTTAATCACATGAGAGGAGATTGCCCTTCTCCCAATATATATACTGAATCCTGTCCTACCCTTTGCCATTCTCAAGATTTCTGATACATTTAACCCTATTGCTGCAGTCACAGTGTCAATCCATCTCATTGGGGGTCTTCCTTTCTTTTGCTGACCCTCTACTTTTTCAAAGATGATATCCCTTTCCAAAGCAGAGTTTCTTCTAGTAATATGTCCAGATTATGAGAGATGAAGCTTCACCATTCTTGTTTCCAAAGAGCACCTGGCTGAACTTTCCCCAAGACATATCTGTTCTTTTGGTAGCCCACAGTATATTCAGTACTCTTCTCCAACATCGCAATTTATAGGCATCAATTCTTTTTCTGTCATCCTAATTCACCATCCAGCTCTCAGATACATAGCAAATGATTGAAAAGACCATGGCCTGAATTAGGCACACTTTAAACTGACATCATTGTTCTTCAGGATTTTGGAGGGGTCACTGACAGCAGCTTTGCCCAAAGCAATGCATCTCTTGATCTGCTGGTACCAAGAATTCTCTTACTTCACCCAAGTAAAATAAATTCATAGGCAGTTTCAATCCTTCTCCATCTACCATCATGTCACCTACTGGCCTAGTGGTAAGGACCTTTGTTTTCTTGATGTTGAGATCTAACCCATATACAAAGTTCTAGTCTATGATCTTCCACAGCAAGTGTTTCAGGTCCTCTTCACTTTCAGCAAGCATGGCTATGTCATCTGCATAATAACAAAGATCATTGATGAGTCTTCTCAGATCCTTAGAACTCCTCTAATCTCATGTGTCTTGGCTCCAATCTCTTATTTATACATAAGCAAACTGAAAATCAAGAAAACAATCCCTCAATAAATAAAACAGCTGAAACTAGAACTTGAGTATCCTAATTTCCTGGTTGGTCTTTCCCTTCCATCAATGTTTCCTTCTAGACCTAATCAGGAGGTGATAGCTATAGATAGGGAAAAGGAGAGAGGACAAGGGAAAGAAAAAAAACACACAGAGAGAAAGAAAGATGACTCTCATCCAATTCAATGGTTTATCTTTGGTCCTGTTCTAAAATACATGTTATTTATAAATGTTCTGCTTTTCAATAATATCCATGCTTTTCCATGCTGAACTTACCATTCCATAAACAGGACTCAACAGAAACATTGTGGACTGACAAGAGACTAAATCAAAATTACTTTGCATACCATATGTTGTTGTTGTTGTTAGGTTTTATCAAGGTGACTATGACTCATAGCATCCCTATGAACAATGGATCTGATCCTTGGCCCATCCTGTGCCATCTTCACTAGGTCTGGTACGCTCAGGCCCATTATTACAGTCACTGTACCAATCCATTTTGTCAAAGGTCTGCCTCACTCAATTTAGATAATACAGTCTTTGAATTTTACTTTCACTTATTCAAAAATAATCTAATTCTTCACCTTAATAAGAACCTATGCCTGCAGAATATAAACAATAAACTGTTCTGTATTTGCTTTTCACATCAAAGAAAACGAACTCTAAAGATTGGGGGAGGGGATTGATTGTGTTTAATTAATCCTTTAGTCCATGATTGATTCAGTACAGCAATGATCCCTTGCTGGAGTAGATTAGCCTGACTTGTAAAATTTACTGTCCCACAAGAAAGCAAATGAAGTAAAATGAGAAAAGCAAGAACCTCAGGAAAGTTTCAACTGGATGGCAATTAAATGGAAATGGATATTTAGGGCTGGAAGGGGAATCACAGTTCTACCAAACAGAAAAAAAATGTGTGAGAGCAAAACTTCATCCAACAGAATTCCTACTACCTTGTCCAAGATTCCATCTCACTGGGACCAAGCAAGAAGGAAAGAGGTGTGTTAAGTCTTCACACTGGATGTAAGTCCAAGAACTCAAGGATGGGACCAGAGAGCAAAAAAGAACGCTTAAAGCAGCTTTATTAAGGGAGCTCAATATGGAGAACAAGGAAGTCACACGTAGGTTGTCTTTGGGAGAGTTTCAGAGGATCTTCAGAGAGGGAAGGGGGAGACAAGACATTGTAGTTGATGGTTCAGCCAGGTGGGCAAGGTCTTTCACTCCTTTTGTTGACATGCGGTATTCTTTGAATTCTTTATTTTCACCCTTGACCTTGATCTGGGCCTAACAAGGTAGAATCAGGGCATTTGGGCAAGTGGCAAATTCTGAAGAGGAAAAATTGGCAGAATATTTAAGTTTCTTATTCTGTGAGTTATTCTATCCATATTCTTTCTGCCAGCATTTGGAGGTTTCCTCAGATTCTAGCTAAAATGAAGACCTCAGCTGGAAGGAAAACTCAAAACAAAAAAGCAAGTGATATTTGTTAGTGTTAGTTACCCTCCTAATGATTGTACATTGTTGTTGTTGTTGTTATGTGCCATGGAGTCGCCTGCGAGTCATAGCGACCCTATGTACAAAAGCCCTAAACTCCGCTCTGTCCTGTGCCAATCGCACTGTCTCCGACACTCCCATCCCAATTATCCCAATCACTGAATCAATCCACCTCATAGAGGGCCTT
>NW_006399786.1:16812704-16818720 GCF_000299155.1 Elephantulus edwardii | reverse complement strand
GGTGGATTGATTCAGTGATTGGGATAATTGGGATGGGAGTGTCGGAGAAAGTGCGATTGGCACAGGACAGAGTGGAGTTTAGGGCTGTTGTACATAAGGTCGCTATGAGTCGCAGGCAACTCGACGGCACATAACAACAACAACAACAACATTTGTGTAAAGAGTTTCAGCCTTGGAAAATCTATGAGACAGTTCAACTCCATCCTATTCAGTCACTATAAATCAGCATTGACTTGATACTGAAGGGTTTTTAATCTTTCACATGCTATCTCAGCTCCTCCATACTGTGAACTTACTACAATCAAAAACAGTTCTTACTCATGCCAACAAGTGCTGCTTAATGGCAAAATGACACAACACACGCCACTTCCTTTTGTCTGCCAGAGACTGGACACTACTTAAACAATTAATGGAGGAATTTTTTAGTGCTTTTTAAATGTTTGACATTTTAACATCTTTGGGCAAGGCATATGCCCTCCAGCTCTCCACTGTCCTCCTCATGCCCTATTGTGTTCCACTTCAGTCAGTTTCTCTCATTATCTGCATCGTCCCCAAAGGCACTTGACTTTGTAACTCCTGCAGGGGCTAAAGGGGAAAAGAAAAGATTTGAAGGCAGAAAACCGGGTTCAAACCCTAGACCCTTCCTCCCCTTAGCTATTTGTGGCTGGAGAGATGTTGCTGAACCCAGAGGCCTTGGCTTCTGCTGTTCTGAGGACTAAATGAGTTGGTGGATGTGGAAGCGCTTTGTTAGCCACAGAGACTGTGTCAATGCGAGTGATTATGATTATGACGCAGGAGCCAAGGACTGGAGCTCAGCCACCTGCCCTTGGTTTTGCTGCTTCTTAAGCCTCAAATTAAATTAATCCAGTAGAATTCAGGACACATGGGGTGGAGGGAGGAAGGGTGGGACATATGTTCATATTAGATGTTACTAAGAACAAATAATTAGCAAGGATAGTGGTGCAGTTAAGTTCTTTGTAAACAAACAAGGAGATGGGGGCCCGCTCCCTAGCACACATAATGGGTCTCCATCAGTCACAGAAACACCCAAGGGAGGAGTCAGGTGGGAGGCAATGTGCAAAGTGTTGGAGCACAAAAAGAACCACCTACCCACTCGGGGAAGTCTAAAGAAGGAAAGAATTACTATATGGAAAATCATTGCTTTATAGAGGGAGAGGGGGAAGGCTCCAATTGCAAAATCAAGAGAGTTCTGATTAAAGGGAAAATAAAGATTGAAGAAAAGACAGCTAAGAATAACTTTCCAACATCCAGAGGCCCGAGAGATCCAGATGGACAGTCCCTCCAGCTGCATCCTCTTCAGACCAGCCCCCAGCATCTCATCAGACGCCTGCTGAGAAGATTTAATTTTCCATTGGAAAAAAGAAATCCTGGTTGCCACCCCTCCTCCATCACATCAGCTCAGCCTGCTTCAGGCTTTTACTGCTTCAATGGCAGGGCTTGCTGGAGTCCTTCTGTCTAAAACCCAGCAGGTCAAGTGCAGAGTGCAGAATATTTCTCAGAAGGCTGCGAGGAGCCTCCTGAGACAACAGATAATGTTCTGTCCAGGTTTCTTCATTCATTCCTTATATAGCAAATAAGGATTGAGCAATACTGACTCAAAAGTAGAATCCTCGTAGTCCGTGCAAGAAACTCCCGGGTGCAATTCTCAGTTAGTGCATCCCACGCACAACCACCACCCGTGTCGGAGCATGTTGCTATATAGATAAACAGGTTTCAGAAAAGTTTCCAGACTAAGATGAACTAGATGGTACAGGTTGGCCGTCTACTTCCAAAAATTAGCCACTGTAACCCGGATGATCAAAATAGTCTAATCTCACACAAATTATGAGGGTGGTGCGGGACTGAGCAGCATTTCATCCTTTTGCATGTGAAGTTGCCAGGGTTCAACAAGGTCTGACTCAATGACAGCTAAGAGCAACAAGTACATGTCACGACCTGTTCCAGGATCAAAGGATCCAGTCCTACACCCCTCTTTGCCATCAAGCCATTTCCAACTCATTGCAACCCATCAGGACAGAGTAGAACTGCCCCAGAGAATTTCCAATCGTTATGGAAGCAAATAGGTACATATTCTTCTCACAGAGCAATGGGTAGGCCCAAACCCACAACTGTTCAGGCAGCAGCCAAACACTTAATCACAGCACCAGAAGGACTTCTGGATTCCAGTAGGGTAGATAATAAACAAACAAGGGTAAACCCATTCATTTAGGCGGAGGAGAGGAAGACCTTCGATGAGATGGAACGGTTCTGTGACTGGAGTGGTGGGAATAAGTGAGTTTGAGATGGCTAGGTTGGCACAGGATAGAATGGCATTTAGAGCTCTTGTACATAGGATCGCTATGAGTCACAAGCCACCTGATGGCACATAACAACAACAACAACAACATTCTTTTACTGAGAAGGCCACTCTTTAGGTTTAGTCTTCCCATCCCAAAATGGGATGATAACACAAATGGCCAACAAGCACATGAAAAAATTATTAAGATTGTTAATCATCCCAAAACCAAAACAAACCCACTGCCATGACTTGGAAAGAGTGTGTGGGGAAAAGGAAACCCTCACGCATTACTATTAAGAGTGTAAATGGGTACAGTCAACTGTGAAAAACATTTTAGTGGTTTCTCAAGAAGTTAAACAGAATTGCCATGTGACTGGGCAATTCCATCCTTAAGGATACACTTAAAGAACTGCAAAGTAGGGGCTCGATTAGTGTTTGGATATTAATAACAGCCTAATTGTTAGCAACTGCCAAAAGTTGGAAACAACCCAAGTGTTCATTAACAGGTCAGTAGATAAACAATATGTGAAAGCAGCTATGAGATATCATCTCACCCCAGCAACAATAACAAAGTTCAACAGAGCAGCAAACAATAAATGTTGACGAGGTTGTGAAGAGATTGGAACCCTTATTCACTACTGGTAGGAGTGTAAAATGGTGCACTATGGAAGGTGGTTTGGTGCTTTCTCAAAAAGTTGGAAATAGAAATACCATTTGATCCAGCAATGCTACGACTGAGAATATACCCTAAAAAAAACAGACCCACCATCCAGACAAATATATTCACACTCATGTTTGTTGCTGTGTTATTTATAATAGCAAAGAGTTGGGAGCAACCCAAGTACTTATCAACAAATGAATAGATAGAAAAACTATGGTATATTCATACAACGGAATACTACAGCAGCACTGAAAAACAATGAACTCAGAAAACATTACATACATGGGTGACCCTGGAGGACATTATGCTGAGTAAAATATCTCAGTCACAAAAGGACAAATACTGCTTAGCACCTCTGTTATAAAGCTGGTCTGACATGGGGAGTTGGGAGGAGAACAGGAAAAGAATGGGTAGACAATGAACATTGTAATGGAACAGATGAAGGAAAGAACTGTTTAAAATAAACATACGATTAGGCATTATCTGTACAACAATAGTCAGGAATAAGAGGTACACTCAAAAAAGGATAATTGGGGATAATTGTGCAACAGCGAACGAATATTTTCTTTTAAAAAAGTGAACTGGGGGAGGGGGAAGAGAGTGAGAAAGGGTAAGATGTTCAACAATGAATGAATGAAAATCTTATTTCCTGTAAACGTGTTAATATCACAATTAAAATATAAAATTTTATTTTAAAAAATTGTATGTGGTATATCCATACAATGAAATATATTTCAGCCATAAGGAAAAAAGAAAGAAATTCTAATGCACATAATTACACGGATAAGCCTTGAAAACAGTATGTTATTATGGTGTACCGTAGAATCAGAACTGACCCATAGCTGACCCACCAGTGGGTTTTCAGAGGCAGTTAGTCGCATGGAAGGAGACTGGCCATCCTTCTCCCATGGAGCAGCTGGTGGCCTCAAACTGCATGCCTTTTGGAGCGCAGCTTCCTGCCACTATGCTAAATGAAAAAAATCTAGACATTAAAGGAGAGCTATCACATGATCCCACTTAATAGAAACTAGAATAACTAAAGGTTGCATGACCCAGTGACAATGTGGTCTATTTTCATTTTTTCAGATTTAAAGCACAACCTAAAGTAAAATATGCAAATGGCACATAAACTCAATATTCTTATCTCCTTTCCCATAGTAGGGAATTTATGCCTGGCAAGATTAGAATTTTCATCATGAAATATCATAATCTTCATTATTACTCCAAAGAATTTCGTTTCAACCATCTACTTACAGGATCTGATTTTATAATTTACTAAATGCTTTGGTATCATATTTTGTGTTCTGCTTTTTGTAGTTTTAAATTCACAATAAAAAACCAACTTGTTTGGTTTCTTATTGAACAATATTTTTATTTAGTGCCTAACCAAATGTTTGATCCTTGGTAGGGTCAACACAATCCATGTCCTCAGTAAAGTCACAATCATTGAACACACATTTTAGTATTGATATCCACTCATCAAGAAAGTCAAACCCCTTCATGGGTACAGTGAGACTTCAAAAAGAGAAGCTAGTGAGGAGAAAGGAGTTGAGCCTTACAAACTAGGCTCCCCCACAACCCCATGCCACCTTATGGTCCCTGCTCTTCGAAGACACAAAAACATACATAAAGCAAAGGATGATCAGTAGGAAAAATAGCAATCAGTTTCTATCTTCCTGAAGTAGAAAGTAATATTTCATGTTTGACCATCTAAAGAAGTGATTTCATAGTTCCATAGTTCCATGATTCCATTGCTACAACAGATTCTCCAGAGTTATTTATTCCTTCCCTCCTAGGTTGCAGGAGAAATAGTTAGGGCTTATGGCAACTGAGGCAAAAAATCATGTCAACAGCTGCCTTGCTGGATTTCACAGAGAACAGAAGCTTCATATGGTGTGGTGTAGTGAGTCTATTGTTCAAAACAGCTTCCTAAGCCATGGCCCTTGACTTTGCCACATAGCTGGGCAGAAGAAACATTCTAACAGGGTGTGTTAAACTAGCCACAAGTTGATTAGCCAGTTTCACAATTTCACCAGGTTTAAATTGAGCAGATTCAGTGGCAAAAATTTTATAATCTTATCACCAGCAATGAAGAAGAAGTAGAGAGTGCAACATAGATTTTTTTGATGCCAGAGATTTCTGTTCCAGTCAGACTGAAGCCTATAGAGCATGAACTGTCACAGCAGGGAACCGGAGACCAACATGAGACAGAGCAGACCTGGGACTGCTTCCCCAGGAGTCAGAGCCTTTGCCCAAACTTGCTAAAGGACTTGAGATGTTGAGGGGAGAAGTCCTAATTAGCAGGACTAAGAGAACTTTTTTTTTTGTATTAAAAAAGGAATTTATTTATCGAGGGCAATAGAATGCAAACAATATGAAAATCAAAAGCTTATGTGGCATCTCACTGACTTTTCTTACTCTGCTTGTCAAATGGGGGTTGGATTTTATTTGTACATATTCAAAGGACCTCAATCTGCTCATGCATGTAATCCTTGAACAGGGGGAAGTTGGGGGGCGGATTCCTTAAGCGACTCTGGGATACCTCTGGACAGGATAGGAGTGTTTTCTTCAAAGCTGCCCATGTCTACTTCCGTCCCTTCTGCTTCATATGTACTACAAAATAGTCGTTGCATGCGATGGTGAGGCCAGCCATCAGAGAAAAGAAGCTCTGGAAGCCCACTTTGCCGTCTCGGCAGTGGTCCAAGTCCTTCATTATTTTGTCCACAGCCAGAGGGTCTTTTTGGTTTTCCAAAAACCTAGGGAATTCCTTCCCTATGAGCACTTTCAGGTTGTCCTTGGTTAAGCAGCATTTATCTCCAGCAAATTTGTGAAACGTGAACATCATCGTCTCCATGGCATGTTCCATCTGAGATGGCATTTTGGCGAGGTTTTAGCAGGGTGGGGCGGCGCACACTCCGGCAGCAGGACGCAGTCTCCAAGCGAACGGGAAGCCGGGCGGTTAATGAGGCTGGCATTGGGGTGGGGGTAAGACTGAGAAAAACTGGATGAAATATGTTTGCGGCATTGAAGTCTATGGGGGAGAGAATAGTCTAAAA
>NW_006399786.1:16811423-16812549 GCF_000299155.1 Elephantulus edwardii | reverse complement strand
TGCGGGGAGAAGGGTGCAACAATGAATGAATGGAATCCCAAAATCTCTGTAGATGTTCATTGAAATGAAAAATAAACAACCTAAATTAAAAAAAAAGGAGACCTTTTTTAACACCAGTTTAAAGCTGCAAGACTGAAGACTGAGGGTCCTGTGAGCATGCTTAAAACATTGTCTTGACTGAGAAATTGTATCCTGTTTGCAACCTGTTATCTTTCCTAATAAACCCCACAATAACGAGTATGAGTCTGTGTGGTCTGTGTAGCTATTGCAACAAATTTGAGACCTAGTAGAGCAATAGGATTGGTGTTGGAATTTAGTAAGTGTGGGAGCATGGAGGACATGTCCAGCCTCATGTGTTATTGTGTTTTTTTCATTGTATGGATATATCACATACTATTTTTTTAAAAAAATTTATATTTTAATTGTGATATTAACACAAGTTTACAGAAAATTAGATTTTCATTCATTGTTAAATATCTTACCTTTTCTCACTCTCTTCCCCCTCCCCCAGTTCACTTATTTTAAAAAACCTTTGTGTTGTGGATGCTGTTGATCTGACTCACAGCTGACCCTCCAGTGGGTTTTTAGAGGCTGTAAATCACACAGAAGTAGGTTACTGATCTTTCTCCTGCAGATCCTGTGGTGGATTTGAACTGCCTGGTAGTGCAACTCCTTACCCACTAGGCTACCAGAGTTCCATATGATAGAAAAAATAATTGATGCCTTTGAACTGTGGTGTTGGATAAGAGTATTCAATGGCCCAGGGACTGTAAAAAAAAAAAAAAAAAAAAAAACAAACAGATATGTCTTGGGGGAAAATGAAGTCAGTGATTCCTGGAGGCAAAAATGCCAGTGCTTTGTTTCTCATATTTGGAGCATTTTGCTAGGAGAGGCGAGGCTATTCCTTGGGAAAGGACATCAAGCTTGGAAAGGTGAAGGGTCAGCAAAAGAGAAGAAGAACCACAACAAGATGGATTCACATAGTGGCTACATCAATGGGCTTAAGTTTATCAAAGATAATGAGAATGGCACAAGATAGGACAGGGTTCCAGACCTGCTATTCATAGGTTTACTATGAGTTGTACTTGAACTCAACACCACTTAACAATAACAATAGAGTTCTCTA
>NW_006399786.1:16797996-16811323 GCF_000299155.1 Elephantulus edwardii | reverse complement strand
ATATATTACATATATCTCATAATACACTTATAAAAATACCAGGGGATATGGGACTTGGAGGGTCTAATTGATTCACAAACAAATAATACACTAATTTTTTGCAAAAAAAAATGAGGCACATGAGTACTTTTCGTTTTAAACAACAGCTAGTTTCACATTCTACAAGCATTTATTAACTAGTGATTTAGTGAAATTATTACTGTACTGTTTAGTATACTTTGGTGTCAGTAAGCTTTATTCTGTTTTGCTCAGATATCTGGTTCTGCGAACCCTAAAGTAAATTAGAGCAAACAATTGGGAATTATAGGCAAGAATTTCCCATACGTCACAAAATCATTAAGACTACAACATAAACTACATACTTCCTGGTGACTCAGGCCTACATCTAGTACTACATTTCAACTCTTCTTGTAAAATCCTCTGTAAATTTATTTAAATAACCAAAGACATGCAGTATACAAGCATCTCGTCTGACATACACTAGAAATATGAGCTAATGAATTTTAAACATTGCAATGCCTCCACTCTCACTATAAATTAAGGAGCAATATAACACACGATGAAATAAGAAGAAAGGATAGAGCACTGTGAACCAATGAGAGTTTTCACATTGTGTTACACAAAAGATCCTAAATATTTTTATCTCCTAGATACAGGATCAGCTTTTTGTTCACTTGTTACCTAAAACACCGAGTCACTGGTGAGTGCATCCTTGTACCAAAGAAGATCCCCTGCTTTCAGGAGGGTCTCTCGACCATGACTAGAGACAAATTCATCCTTGATGCCAGCCAGCCCAGCATGGTGTTTCTTGACTAGAGAAAGCTCTGCGAAGGATACTATGCACATTCTGTTTTATTTATGTAATAACCATAGAATACCTTCATATACCACTAAATTAAAAAAAATTTTTAGGGTCAAAATTGCATTCCTGTTCTGTAAAATTCTTTTTAAAATGTTAGTGGTGCACAACTTCACATATCCATGCTTTAAGGAAGAACATTGATCAGAATTATTCTCATGATCAAGTTAAAAAATATACCACAGCCCCAAGGCTCAGAAATCAGGAGGACAAATAACCCCTCCAAAAAGAACTAGACTTGCTTTCTTGTTATGAATGTAAATCCAGACCATGCCACAAGTCCAAACCTGTCATCTTGTGATAGAAAACGGTTTCTATCAAGCTGAAGTCAAATCAAACCCATTAATGTGCCTGTACCATCTATGTGTGTCAACTCTAATACTAGATTGTTGCTGTTGTGTACTATCAAGTTGGAATTGACCCTGCCTGACCCTCTGGCCGCTTTTCAGAGACAGTTAATCACCTGGGAGGATATTGTCCATCCTTCTCCTGCAGAGCAGTTGGTGGAATAGAACTGCGTGCCTTCAGAATTACAGCACAGCTTTTTACCAGTAAGCACCCAGAGCTCCATTTATAGTAGGTCTTAGGGAGAATAAAGCTCATAAACAAGTGGTTCCTACTATTTAGTGTTGTGACTTGAATGCTGCTTCCATCAATATACCAGTTGCTGTCACGTTGACTCTGATTCCAAGTGACTGCATATATGTCAGAGAGAAATGTATTTCATAGGGTTTTCCGTGTCTAATTTTCTGGAAATAGGTCACCAGTTCTTTCTTCCAAGCACCCTCTGGGGGGTTGTGGGTTACATGGTTCCTTAACCCTTTTGACTGACTGTTTCTATGCATCTTTTTTTCCTAAGTGCCAATATTCCTAAACTTCCTATATGATCTCCTAATTGAGAGGAAGCCATGCCCTCAGTTTCTTTAATGTGCTTTTTTATCTGATTTTTTAAATCTGTTCTTTCTTTAGTGGCTGGCAAAAGATTGTACCATCACAGTTCTAGAGAGTTATAAATCCCGATATTTTACTGTCTTTTGTAAACTGGACACTCTGCGCTTAAGTGCCATGGAGACTGAAAGGGTGGTGGACACAGGACTGAGACGATTTCCATCTGTTGGACAGGGGGTCTGTGAGAGTCAGAGTCAACCCAGCAACAACACAGGAGCCAGGCTTTGCACTGGATGTGTCATACAACTCAAAACCTCTTTCTTCATAACACATAGAAGGTGTCTTCTCTTTTCTCAAGAATATACTCTTTTATTATAGAAGACAAGAGAAATAAGCAAGATGGTATAAGATCCAGGAGAGGTGTTTAATATAAGTAGTAAGTACATTTAATGAGATAAGCACAAAATACATGTTAAACATAGATAATGAGTAAACAAAGAACTTGTGAGAATTCAGCTAAACAAGTATGTTTTCACACTGCAGCTTAGGAGACTTTTCCTTCATTCCTTACTGTGGGCTATTAATTGATTTAATAAGCCATGTGATTTGAGTATCTTAATTTGTTTCACAAGCCTTTCAGGCTTCTGGGGTAGCTTGCCTGGTGATTCTTGGAAGCAACTCTTGCAGAACAGAACAAAGTTAGATAGAAAGGAGTATTTGGAAGAGGGCACTATGCGGAAGGATCCTAAGACACAGATCCCTGAACTACTCCCATGGCTCACATTGTCAGAAGGTGTTTTCCATTCTTTTATCATGAGTTTTCTCATGAAACAGGCACATCTCATCTATTTAGGAATAATCAGAAATCACAGAGTCAAGTTTGACTCATTTATCTTGCTCTCTCTTTATGGCAAATCCATCACAAAGCTCTATTTATTTTATTAAGTTCTTTTAAAATCATAATAATATTTTACCAGTAGCCAGGAAATTAAAAGAAGAATTGCCTTGGGAAAGTCTGCTGTCAGAGACCTCTCCAAGGTACTGAGAAGCAACGATGTCAGTCTGGAGATTAAGGTGTGCCTGGTATAGGCCATGATCTTTGTAGTCACTTGCTATACATCAGAGGGCTGGACAATGACTAGGGATGATAGGAGAATTGATGTCTTTGAACTGCAGTGCTGGAGAAGAGAATTGAATATACCATGGACTGCTAGGAGAACAAACAAGTTCATCCTGAAGAGGGTGAAGCCAGGCTGCTCCTTGGAGGCAAATATTCTGAAGCTTCTTCTGACATACTTTGAACAAACTGCAAGGCAGGATCAGTCCTTGGAGACGGAGGTTGTGCTTGACAGTGTAGGAGAGGAAGACCTTCAATGAAATGGATTGATTCGGTGACTGGGGTAATGGGGATAGGTGTGTCAGATACAATAAGATTGACAAAGCCAGAACAGGGTTTAGGGCTGTTGTACAGAAGGTCGCCTTGAGCCACAGGTGACTGGATGGCATATAACAACAACACAGTAATATTTTGTTGTATTTTTTGTTTACACAGTAAATTGTATTCCTGGCTGTTGCTGTGGTTGTTATGTGCCATCAAGACAAAGCCCTGAAGCCTGTTCTATCCTGGGACAATCTGTCTATTTCTGGATGGAATGAGAGGACAGAAAACTTGATAAATGGCTTTAGGTAATTTTTCACATTGTGTCAACATTCTTTTTCATTGCATTCTGGTTATTCCAATCTCAAAACTTCAGTTTCCCTGTACCTGATCTTCTAATTTCAGCTATTTTGGTCTCATGTCGATGTTTATGGTAGAACACCAATGTAACAGATGATCTCTTTTCTTTTGTATGTCACTCTATTTTCTGATAAAAGTTGACTTCATTCTTGTTCAATGTTAACTAGTAGCAACGAGAGTCTTAAAAGCTTTTGAGTAAGGGAGCTCTGGTGGCTTAGTGCCAAGAAGCTGTGATGCAATCCCGAAGACACCAGATGCTCTGCTGGAGAAGGATGGGCAATCTCTTCCTGTGCCAGTTGAATCCAATTCAACTGTACACAAGAAAGAAAGGGGGGAAAAAGCTTTTGAGTAACCATTTAAGGAACAAATATTTGTCTCCGTCTAGAGCAAGAAAGAATGAAGAAAATCAAAGCCTACTGTCTTTTGTTCAAAGAACTAATGGACCATGTAACTGTCAAGGTCATGGGCATTTCAGTCCCTCTGCCCCTAAAACCATAAGAACTAACTAGATGATGCCTGTCTAACATTGCTGACTGCTCTGAAAGTGATCCCAGTGGAAGGCCCTTGGTGGACAGGGCAGAAAATTTAGAATAAAACTCAAAATCACTAAAAATGGTCAAAGTTACCAGCTGAATAGATAGAAAAATGGCTAAATAGATAGATTCTGGTACAACCACCAGGATTGCGGTCCTTAATCACCTTTCAAGCCTGGAACTGAAATCACCCTGTAATTCCAATTTCAGCTAAGCAATAGAAAGACCCTCTCATTGGTCAGTAACAAGGAGAGGGGCAAGCACTCCTTATGACAATCAATCATACAAGATCAAAATTACAGCATTTTCCCAGAAATAATATTCAGGAAGGGCAGGAAGAGACCGAAAGGAATGGCAATTCCCAAGAATGAAGTGAAAAGACTACTGCTAGAATGTGGGAATCAATGTGAAGAAGCATAACATTGTGTTATTCACCATCACAAAAACATGGAAATAATGAAATGCCCAACCACAACTGAATGGATTGAGACATTGCAATATATCCACACAATGGAATACTATGCTGCACTAGGGAGCAATGATATTGAAAAATACTACACAATTTGGGAAAGACTGGAGAGCATTATGCTGAGTGAACTAACTCAGTCTCATAAGGACAAGTACTGCATAAGACCATTATTGTAATACAAGGAGGATAACTAATAAAACATGTATGGGGACTCAAGAGGGTAAGGGGTGGGAGAAGAGGGTTGAGGATGGATGGAACACAACCACACGGTTTCACAGTTTGGTGAGTGGATGGAAGGAGTGAAGGAAATGTGAAGGATCAGCAAGGACCTGAAAAATTGGGTAATGATGGGTACAGTGGTTGATTGTATAAAACATAATGCATGGGAAACTTATACTTGGACCAGGAGGCAGTCGTCAGAACAGAGCAAGGGAACACTGCATGGTTCAAAATTGGGAAGGGCGTACGCCAGGGATGCATCCTATCTCCATACCTTTTCAGCCTATATGCAGAACAGATTATCCGGGAGGCTGGGCTCTATGAGGAGAAATGTGGGGTCAAGATTGGTGGATGATTTATCAACAACCTGCGTTATGCGGATAACACAACCCTGCTTGCTGAAACTGAAGAGGACCTGAAGCGCCTGCTGCAGAGTGTCAAGAACTGCAGCCTACAATATGGATTGAGGCTCAATGTCAAGAAGACAAAGATTCTCACCACTGGATCAATTGGCAGCATCAGGATGGATGGTGAAAAGATTGAGATTGTACACAGCTTTAGTTTGCTTGGCTCCACAGTCAACAGTCTGGGCACCAGCAGCCAGGAAATTAAAAGGCTCACTGCCATGGGAAAGTCTGCTGTTAGGGACCTCTCCAAAGTACTGAAGAGCAACGGTGTCTCTCTGGAGACTAAGGTGAGTCTGATACAGGCCATGGTCTTCACAATCACTTGTTATGCATCAGAGAGTTGGACGATGACCAAGGAGGATAGAAGGAGAATTGACGCCTTTTAGCTGTGGTGCTGGAGAAGAGTATTGAGAATACCATTGACTGCTAGGAAAACAAACAGATTTGTCCTGGAAAGGGTTAAACTGGGCTGCTCCTTGGAGGCAAGGATTCTGAGGCTCCATCTAACATACTTTGGACATGTTGTGAGGAGAGACCGGTCCTTAGAGAGGGACATCATGCTTGGCAGGGTGGAGGGACAGTGCGGGAGAGGAAGGCCCTCTACGAGGTGGGTGGATTCAGTGACTGGGATAATTGGGATGGGAGTGTCAGAGACAGTGCGATTGGCACAGGACAGAGCGGAGTTTAGGGGTGTTGAGTCGCAAGTGACTTGACAGCACATAACAACAACAACAACAACAATGCATGGGAATGATTGTGTAAAACACAATATGAATGAAGAATAGTGCAAAGCACAGTGTATATGAACTTTGTGAGCAAACCAATATAAAATAATTTTTTAAATAAATCAAGAAAAAGAAAAGCGTTAACATGTGTAAGTTATTAAATAGTAAAACCATGTGTTCTATAGAACAAATTTTTTATAGAACAAAATTTTTTCCATATAATTTGTTCTATAGAACAACATTCCCTCAAGTCACAATAAAAAGTTAATTCTTTAAAAAGTTTACTTGGTTGATTCCATGTACTTTATCCTGTTTTCCCTTCATCTCCTCAAACCACCATCCTGTCAATCTGACTTTCAGCAACTGGCAGCTAGTGGGTTTGTCTCTGAATTCACAGACTAGGGTTTTAAAACAAATCTCATCTCATCTTGGCCTCCCTACTCAAACTCCTTCAATGGCTCTCCTTTGTCTTGAGGCTGACAAAACAACATTGTGAAATTTTCCTAATGTCCCTGTCTCCCTCTTCAGTTTCATGTTCCTGTCCCCTCTCTTTCTGTGCTAGTTCAAGTATTTCAACTTGCTTTCAGTTGCTAGAACATGTCACATTCTTTCCTCCCTCAATGACTGGCACTCGCCTCCTCCTTGGAAAATTTCTTTCCTACTTTTTCCAAGTTAATTCTTACTCAGCCTTCAGATCTTGGCTCAAATTCATTTGCTCTCAGGGAAGTCCTCCACCCTCCAACTAGGTCCCTTGTTGTCTATTTTCAAGCTTTCTGCTGGCCTAATGGTAAGGAGTTGCACTGCCAATCCAAAGGCACATAGTTCAAGTCCACCAGCTGCTCTGCAAAAGTGAGTTATCTCCTCCCATATGATTAAATGCCTCTGAAAATCCACTGGAAGATATGAAAATCTACTGGAAGATCAGCTGTGAGTTGGTCTAACTTCACAGTATATAAAAAAATAAGGATGATTTCAAACTCAAGAATTATTTATTACCAATTTAGCCAGCATTCTAGGTACTGAACACAGTAATTTGGTTGGCATTCTGCAGGCTGTGTTCCAATAGATTTATTGGAATGATGTACATTTCAACCTCTAGTCTGTAAGTTTCATGAGAGGGCACTGTATCGTTTTACCCACCGTTCTGTCCTCAGCTATAATAGATTACTCCATAAGTAAGGTGAGCGTGGGCTTATTTATGCTTGCTTGCTTGCTTGCTTACTAATCAGTAGTGAGCAGTTTCTACATCACATGGTAAAACCTATGAGAAAGTGTCACTACAGATTAGTAACAAGCTCAAGTAAGCCCATGCTTCCCTTCTTATTGGAGACTTTACCCCTGACCCTAAGTACTTCACACTGTGTCAGGCACAGAGAAGGTGCTTAGCTACTTGTTGAATAAATAAAGGTATTCTTAGAGTCAACACCCCATTGGTACAGACAATATGTTTGTTGTTGTTCATTGTCATCAAACCGGAACTGACTCATAGCTGACCCTCCAGCAGGTTTTTCCAAGGCTGCAAATCCCATGGGAGGAGACTATCTTTCTCCCACAGAGCAACTGTTGAATTTGAACTGTGCACTTACCTTTACATTGGCAATATCGTTCCTTACCACTAGGCCCTCAGAGCTCTCAGATGATATAATTATGTGGTAATATAATTAACAGATAATGTATTACCATTAAATTATCATTTCTGTCCCAGTGTCACATTCCCCTCTAAACCATGGAACTTTAGCTTTAAATTGCTTTAACATGGCTGAGCCTTCTGAAAAAGATTAATTTTTCAAAATATTTATGACATTTCTTGAAAATTCTTTCTAGTATTTATGACAACCAAGTAAGGAGCACAAAGGCAGAGCCCTAGTCTTATTTTTTTTTTTCTAGTCTTTTTTTTAGAGGTGGAAATTATGACTCAGAGACTTCCCAGAGGTCATGCATTAGAAAGTACAAGACAAGTACTAAAATATCTACTTTCAAAACTTGTTCCAAATTGCCTCCCTTCTACAATGATAAAATTTAACCATATAATTATCACATGATGAGATATTTTTCACTCCCAGGTGTATATCCAAAAGATTTGAAAACAGGAATTCAAACTAACATTGGACCGTCAATGTTCATTGCATCACTAACCACAATAATTTAAAAATAGGAGAAAATAAAGCATTCGCCAACAGATGAATACATAAACAAAACATGGTATATTCATACAATAGAATATTATTCAGCCATGTAGAGAAAAATTAAGTTCTCCTACATGCTACAACATAGGTAAACCTTGAAACCATTATGCTAAGTGAAATAAAGTAGATCTAAAAAAAAACCAAATGTTGTCCATTTCTACTTAAACGAAATGTCTAGACCAGGCAAATGTATACAGACCAAAGTAGATTAGTAGCTCCCAGTGTTGAAGTGGAAGAATATGGGGAATAAGAATGTAATGTGTACGTTCGGCTTATTGTTGTTATGTGCCATCTAGTTGCTTGTGACTCGTAGCAACCCTATTATAATAGCTCTGAAACTTGCTCTATCTTATGTCAAACTTGCTATCTCTGACACACCTACCTTCATTACCTCAGTCACTAAATCAATCCATCGATGGTCTTCCTCTCTTTCGTTGTCCTTCCACCCTTCCAAACATGACGTCCCTCTTCTTGGACTGGTCCCACCTTGCAACAGGTCCAAAGAAACCTGGTTTCACCCTCTCCAGGAAGAATCTGTTCTCCTGGAAGTCCATGTTAAGCTTCTTTCGGCTTAAAGTGATAAAAAAAGCTTTGGAAATGTTGATAATCATTAACACAGCACTATGCCTTTGAGTTGTGGTGCTAGATAAGAGTATTAAACAAACCAGGGACCATCAAGAGAACAAACAGGTCTGTCCTGAAGAGAGTGAAACCAAATTGTTCCTTGGAGACATTCTTTGGACATGTTGTCAGGAAAGGCCAGCCCTTGGAGAAGAACATCATGCTTCTCCAAGAGTAGAAGCTCAGTGCAAGAGAGGAAGCTCCTGGATGAGATGGATTGACACAGTGTCTGTGGCAGTGGGGTCAGGTGTGTTGGAGATGATACGGTTGGCTCAGGATGGGGCAAGGTTCAGAGCTGTTGTGCATAAGGTCACTACGAGTTGTAGTTGACTTGGTGGCACATAACAACAATAAATCTGGTTTATGTTACCAAATTCTACACTTAAAACGGCAGATGCTATGTTACATATCTTTTTTAGGAAGTGAATAATACAAAAAAATCTTAATTGGTTACCAGGTGATCCTAATAGGCAGAACCTTTGACATTTCAGTGTTGTTGTTATATGCCCCACGTCGGAAGTAACTGATAAATGACCCTCTCACAGGTTTTCAGAGGCTGTAAATTGCATGGGAGAAATGTGCCTTCTCCATCAGAGGAGCTACTAGATTAAAACTGCTTGCCTTTGGGTTGGCAACACAATTCTCTATCTGCTAGGTCATCAGCATTCCCTTTGAAATTTTAATAGACTGCCAATATAGTTTCTTTTAAGAGATGGGGGAAAGATCTTTGTATCTACTACTTTGTATCTACTTTGTATCTAGTATCCACTCACACACTGAAGTCAGAAAAGAAGATGCATAAGATGAATGGAGAGTGATCTGTCAGCAATGAACTCAACCGAGGTGACAGAAACATTTGGAATTCTGAGGTGCCTTGGACCTAGATCTATGGAATGCCAGCTGATAAAACACAAACATAAATAGTGCAACAGTGAATGAATGAAAACCCAAAATCTCTGTAAATGTCCATTAAAATTAATAAAATTTAATATATTAAAAAAAAAACAAACAAAAACCAAAACACAAGCATAGCTTCACAAACAGAAAGTCTTCATTCCATCTTGAACAACAAAGAGGCTGGGCATGGCAGGGTCTTCCAATCTAACTTCCAATAAACGTGGATCACTTGCCAGAACAAGGAAGCCCTTAAAAATCAAGAGTCCATGGAACTATTGAAAGAAATTAAGAGATAATTCTGTCTACTGAGGCTTCTGATCCAAGATGGCAGACAAAGTAGGTCTTCCCCTTTTCATTTTCTAAAAATCACATTGACATGACAATAAAAGGGGGAGCAAGGGATGAATATATCACAGAAAAAAGTTTGTTGCACATCAGAAATTTGATAAATTTCTGATGTGAAAACAGTAGATGGGATTGCAATGGCAGGTTAAAGAAAAAGGCTTATTGACCAGAACATAAACCAGAGAAAGTTGTAGGTGAGATTGAAGACATTAGGGTAAGGAATAGGTGCTTGAATAGCTTTGGGTTTAAGTGGCCAGGAACAGAGAGTGGAACTGGGGAGCAGAACAGAAATGAGGCAATGAGATGAATTGCGGGCAAGTCCAGCCACAACTCCAACCTCATATTAGGAAAATAGCTGTCAGCTGCAGGACGACTCATGGGCAAAATGCAGAGATAAAGGTACTAAAGTTGAGTGAATGATCTCCTTAGGAGGAGCAATCTGCTGGTTCAGACAACGAAATCTGGACCTGTCTGGTGAGGCCAACCAGAAAACCTAACAGTTTTGGCACAAAGGCAACAAGTGACTGGTAGTATTTACTCCATGAATAGAATGAAGAAATTGTTCCTAAGACTTGTGGGGGGTAGGAGGTAAAGGTGTCAGAATTAGTGAAACTGACTCAAGATAGGGTGGTTTTCAGAGCTATTGTACACTCAACAGCACACAACAACAGCAAGACTTTTTTGTTGCTTCGGTGAGTCCTGCGGAGATGTTCTGGCTCCCATGAGTTCTGCTCTGAACCTTGTTTTCCTGATTTGCTCTATGTTTTATACACTTGTTGTGTATCATCGAGTCGGAACCGATCCATAGCTGACCCTCCTGCAGATTTTTAGATGCAATAATCACACAGGAAGCGAGTGCCCATCCTTACTCCATGTATTTCTACTAAGTTCCAAATAACCATAATTATCATTATCATATTTACCTCTTTGCCCATATACCCTGAAGCAAAGGCTGCCAGTCAGCACTCGCCACCTATTTACTCAGGGCTAACGTGGAAGACAAAATAGAACTGATGACTTTGAACTGAGGCAGAGAGTATTCCATTTCCCATAAACCACCAAAAGAACAACAAATATGTCTTGAAGGATGTGAAACCAGAGTATTCCTCAAAGGCATATTTGGGGCAGGTTGTCATGAGGCACTAGTGCTTGGGAACAGATGTCATGCTTGGGAAAACAGAGGGTCAGTGAAATAAAAGAAGACCCTCAATAAGATGGAGAAAGGTATAAGAGTCTGCTTTTATAAGCTTTCCAGTTTTTGAAGCCCGGTGGGATAGTTCTGTCCTGACAGGGTTGCTATCAGTCACTACTGTCTCCATGGCAACAGGCTTTTTGGCTAACAATGAAATCTGCCACTCAGCAGAATTGCAGATCTTCCAAACAGCCTGTTGCCATTGATCTACCAAACAGTGATCAAACTAATCATCTGTCCTCAAAGGATAATTAAGTGATATCACTAAAGTGATGAGAAAACAACCCAAAAGTCACTGTAATTAGTATCTTAGACAGATTTATAGCTACTGTATAAAATCTAGAAAAACTAGAGCAGACTTCTTTTTTTTTTTTTTTAAATGCAAACATGTACTGTCAAATCGGATCCAACTGGTACAGGAAGAGTTTCTCCTTCTTCTCTAGTGGAGGATCTAGTGGATTCAAATCACGTGCCTTTAGAGCTGAGTTCTGTACAAAAGGAATAAGAAATACGACAACTGAAGATTTAAATATCATTTAAATGCTGTAAGAAGTTAGGCAAGGTTTCTATAGTACAGAGCAAAGAAATGGAAAATATAGGCAACGTGTTAAAATCACATAATGGGCTTAACCATCAGATATTCCCCATGTGAGTTTCAGAAAACAGAAACAGTGGAAAATACATGAAAGGAAAATAAGAAACAAATAACAGGAAAAATTTGCCAGAGCTGAACAAAGACAGATAGCTTCAGAGAACAAAGACTCAGCAAGTGCAGAGCAGAGAAATAAAAAGACGCACACAAGGATACATCGTCGTGAAATTTCTGAGTACCACGGGAGATCCTTTTGTCCAGAGACTAGAAAAAAAAAAGAATTAATTATAAAATATTAAGACTGATGTCAGATGCATCAGCAAAAATAAACATTACAAAGTCATTCTTGGAATTCTAAGGGAAAATTATTTTGAACCTACTATTCTGTACTTGGCCAAATTCCCGATGAAATGTAAGGTGAAGATGATGGCACTGTCTCACATGCAAGAAGTCATAAATACCTCTCGTGCAGTCTTTTGGAAAACGAATTCTTTTGAAAGTACTTCATATCAAGTAAAAAGCATTGAATTGAAAAATACTGTAGTGTGTATATTTTTACAACTTTCTATTTTATGTGTGTGTGTGTGTGTGTGTGTGTGTGTGTATAAATGGTGTTGTTTGGTGACATTGAGTCAAGTACAACTGATAGTGACCCTACGATCAACACATCTGAACCCTTGCCTATCCTGTGCCACCCTCATAATCTCCAACACCCTAAAGTCCACTGTTGCAGTGAGTGTGTCAATCCTCCTGGTTGAGTGTCTTCCTCTTCTCTATCCCTCCACCTTCCCAAGTATGATGTCATTTCCTAAGGAATAGCCTTCTCTAGAAACATTCAAAATGCAGTGCTTTATTATCTTTGTCATCAAGGAATATTCTGGCTTCATCTTCTCCTAGTCAAATCTGTTTGTTCTTTTGGCAGTCCATGGGGTATTCAGTACTCTTCTCCAACAGCACAATTTAAAGGCATCAGTTCTTCTTTTTGCATCCTTACTCATTGCCCAGCTCTCAGCAGCATAGCAAGTCATTGAAAAGATCATGGCCTGAGTCAGCCCCTCCTACTCTTTAGTCCTCAAATGAACATCATTTCTCCTCAATAATTTGGAGAGGTTCCTGACTACAGACTTACCCAGTGCCATACCTTTCCCAATCTCCTGACTGCTAGAACAAAATGTATTGATTATGGCTCTGAGTAAGATGAAGTCATTAACAGTTTCAGTCTTTATCTGTCATGATGTTGTCTATTGGTGCAGTGGTGACAATTTTTGTTTTCTTAATGTTAAGATGCAATCCATATTGAAGGTTGCAGTCTTTCACCTTCTGCAGCAAGTGCTTCAAGTCTTCCCTCCCTTTAGCAAGAAAGGTTGCATCAACTGCATAACGAAGATTATTGATCCTTATGGCACATTCTTCTTCATAGAGTGCAGCTTCTCAAATAATTCACTCAGTATACAAATTTAATAGGTATGGAAAGAGGATACAATCCTAACACATATCTTTCTTCATTTTAAACCATGTAGTGTTCCCTTATGGGAGAAGGATGGGCTATCTCCTTCTGTGTGCCTTGGAAAACCAATCAGAGGGTCACCTATGGGTCGGTTCAGTCTCGATGGCATACAACAACAATGTTCCCTTGCTCTGTTCCCACAAGAGCCC
>NW_006399786.1:16784315-16797896 GCF_000299155.1 Elephantulus edwardii | reverse complement strand
AATAAAGAAAAGCATAGAATTCAGTAAGCAAAGGAACTAATCCAATAACTCAATTTAAAAAAAAAAGCCATACAAGTTCAGGAAGTAATTAATCCAAATTAAAATAGTAAATCAGAGAACTCTGAGAATAAGTCTTCCAGAAGAAAGTGAAGTCACATAATTCAATAGCCTGATTAAGCAGCTGGATAATCTCAATGCTAATGAAAATTATATATTTTATGCTTCTTTCATCCATAGAGGAGGGGAAGAAAGATAGAAGCTCTAGAAATAAAAATTATGAAAGCATGAAAATAAAAATCCAAATATGGAGTTAACCAAGTGCAATTTTATTCTGAGCCATTTTAAAAGTAAAGAAAAGAAAATTCACTTAACCTTGATGTTTGGAGCATTCTACTTAGGGTATCTCAGCCTCTGTGACCTATGATTACATTTCCTTCCAACTGCACAGCAATATTCCACACTAAATATTTATAGGATTCATAGTAAACACTTTTATGTGTCTCATTTTATTGTACAATAAAAGATACATAAGAGAAATATATGGTTTAATGAATTACTATGAAGAGAGCAATCATCTAATCATCACTGAGCTCAAGGAATAGACCTTATCCCATAAGACTCTTACAGTATCAGAAACCTTGAAAAATGGCTTTTCTAGCCATTGCATTAGCCCTCACTGAGGGAAGAGGCATGGTCTCCAGCTACCTTAACTGCAGACACATGGTCTTATAAATCATCAACAGTGGAGGGACCAATATGGTGTAACCAGAGTAACCCTGGAGAAAAAGGCCACAGTTAAAGGTGTTGCTTGATGGATGATTGAAGGAAAAGCCGACTTGCAGCTGCTTTGAGATAAAGTCTGCTGGATGATTAAGGAAATCAGAGGCTTTTTGCATTTGTCTTGCTGAACTGAGCCTGGACTTTTACTAATTGAGGAATTATACTTTGTTAATCTGCCTTGGGACTGCTGGACTAAACCTGGACTTGCATTGGGTAATATTCGTTGCCTCCCCCACTCTCCAACATATTTACATAGTAAACCCCATAACTGTGAGTAAAGTCTGTGAGGCAATTTGCAAAGAACATTAGACCCAATGATTGGTAGAAATAAGTGCAGAAGCATGGGGGATGGCATGTCTGACCATATAGGTATTTGTATGATACTATGGATATTACTGATGGGCACACTTCCCCTTTATGAAGTGGGTAGAAGTCTGACTTGGCTACCTCCACATTGCATTTGCTCCTTTTACAACCCTTCATGACTTGTCATGATGTGTCAACCATCACACATCTCCCAAAAGTAAAATTAGCTCTTTAAGTACAATATCCTTGGATACTTCATTATTCTATCACTCAAGTGTACTCCTCTTGGTTCATCATTTAATCTTAAATTGTTTTAAGTTGATGCTCTTTAAGATTTTTCTTAAGCTACAATTTTCCTCTCCAACCATATCCTTTTCTGATATTTATAGGATCATTATGAGTTGTTGTTGACTTGATGGCACTTAACAACAACAATGTACTAAAGAGCATGTCTGAACCCTGCCCTATCCTGAGCCAATTTCGTTGTCTCTGACACAGATACTCCCATTAAACCAGTTACTGTGTCAATCCATCTCAATCTGGGTCTTCCTCTACCCTTCCAAGCATGATGTCCTTCTCCAAGGATTGGTCTCTCCTGGCAACATGCCTAAAGTATGTGAGGCGGAGCTTCAAGATACTTGTCTCTAAGGACAAACCTGATTTCACCCTCTCCAAGACAGACCTGTCTGTTCTCTTGTTAGTTCATGGTAATGTTCAATACTCTTCTCCAGCACCACAACTCAAAGGCATTGATGATGCTTCTATTGTCCTTAGTCATTGTCCAGCTCTCTGAAATATAGCAAGTAATTGCAAAGACCAGGACCCGGATCAGGTGCACGTTAGTCTCTAGACTGACATCATTACTCTTTTGCACTTTGGAAAGGTCTTTGATGATACACTTCCCAAATGCAATTCATCTTTTGACTTCCTGACTGCTGGTGCCAAGAGTGTAGATTGTGGAGACAAGCTAGCTGAAACTGTTAACAATTTCAATCTCTACTAAAAAGAAATTCTAGGTGGATAAAAGTTAAATCAAAGCAATGATTTCCATAGTAAAACAAAGCAGATCAGTGGTTGCCTATATACAGAAGGAGGAAGCCAAGGATACAAAGATTTTTTTTTAATGCCATGGAAGGTTTCTTATATTGGTGGAGTGTTACTTGTCAAACTTAGTAAACTGTACACTTAAAATGAGCTTAAGTTGACTTTAGAATGAGTTAATGAAAGTACTAGAGAAGAAAAATCTGTGAGAATTTTTAATATTCTAGGGTGGAAAACAAAGATGAGAGAGAGAGATATGCATTCATTTGCAAATAAATTTCTAGATAAATAATAAACACATTTTAACAGTTACTTTTGCTGAAAAAGGTGACTGGGTCTAAAAGGAAAATTCCTTTCCATTTTATTCTCTCTGGCACTGCTTGAATGTTTTCTCATCTGTGTGTAATCCCTTTTTTAGTGGAAAAAAAAATTTAAACAATAAGAAGGAAAGGGTTTGAAAAGTACTCAATAGAAGGTCTAATATAGTAGATTTTAAAAAAATAGCTGAGAAATAGAAATGGAGATGAAGGGGTGTATAAGTAGCTGTATCTTATCTCTTACCCTATAGTATCAGTTGGTTTGATACAAAGTTGATATTGTTGTTGTTGTGTACCATCAAGTCACTGACCCATAGCTGACCCTCCATGGGGTTTTCAGAGGCAATTAATCACACAGGAGGAGATTGCCCATCCATTTTCCATAGAGCAGTTTGTGGATTTGAACTATGTGTCTTTGGGACACAGAGGAATAAAGGAATATAAACAGAAAACCAGAAGAAGTTCAGACATTACCTCTACTGGGAAATCCAGGGTAGGAAGGGAGTTGTAACATGTAGAAAATGATCTTGGTGTGATTCTTGGACTCGACAAACAGTCTGAAAGTTGGACCTCACAGTGAACTCTGATGGCCTAGTGGTGAGAAGCTTTGCTGCAATCTCGAAGGCACATGGTTCAAATCCATTAGCTGCTGCATGGAAGAAAGATGGACAACCTCCTCCCATTTGATTAACTGCCTCTGCTGGAGGGTCAGCTGTGGGATGGTTTAAACTTGATGGTACCAAAAGAAGAAGATGTGATATTTGGCACCTTACCTGGCTTATATTAGTATTTCTGTTATTATTACATTGAGTGTAAGGACTCCATTTACATTTATATCTCCACAAAATACTACTAGGAAGCAAACTATCAGTAAAATCTTAGTGAATCCAATCAACTGTAACCAGTATAAGGAGGCGGGGGAAAAGGAAGACCTAAGTAAAAATAGTCATACTGTTTAAAGGAAAGAATGAAAGATAAATGGCCCCTGTTAATATGAGCCAGCTACTTAGATTTGCAAAGCACCTAAGGGTTTCCCAACAATTGGTCCATTATGAAAAGTTATGTTTGTTCCCAAGAGGAATTCTGAGACTTTGTTTAATTAACCTGATTTTGGTCCCAGCTCTTGGCAATATTCTCACGGTATCCTCTCTTCCCTGAGGTTCCTGGTGGACAAGATGAAGCACGACCCTCGAATCTTTGTTACACCTCCAGAAGAAACTCAGCAGTTGTTAATTATCCACAGAGAAGAAGAGAAGAATTAAAGAAGAGAATGTTTAACTGCCTGGCTTTGTAAATAGCCCTGAAACAGTAGGATTAACCAGGTGGTGTCAGGAAATTGTTAAGAAAAGAATCAGCTCAAGAACTGGAAGAATTTCTGGACCCCATCTGGTCAACTTTTGCCTTTAAGAAGAACCAAAGTTTAATTCCCTAGGAGAGATGTTATCTCTGCTAAATCTAGATGTTGAACAACCCAGAAGCAAATCCTTAAAGCTTGAATTGAGACACAATCAGTTCTGATCCTAAATAGAGCACTCAAAGTGTTTGAACATCATCATTCATTCATTCATCTGTTATTCGCTAACCGTGATTCATTGATGATGTTTAGAGGGTCATAAAAAAAGAGGGCTTTCAACAAGATGGATTGTCTCAGTAACTGCAACAGTGGTCTGAAACACAGCAGAGGCGTGATTCCTGAGATGGTTTCTAAATTCAGGTGGAATATACTCAAGATTGTACTTTGGTTTTGTGGACTTGTTTCCATTTTCTTCAGATTCAGTTTGAACTTGCATATAAGCAATTGATGGTTTGTTTCATGGTCAGTCCTTGACCTTCCTCCGACTGATGACAGTGAACTTCCCTATTGTCTCTTCCCATAGAAATAGTCCACTTGATTCCTATGTACTTTGTCTATCAAGGCCCTATGTGCAGCTATAATTTATGGTTTAAAAAAACTTTATATATGGAGCTCTGGTGACCTAGTGGCAAGAAGCTGCACTGCAATCCCAGAGGTGTGCGGTTCAAATCCTCCTGATGCTCTCCTGAAGAAGGAGGGGCAATCTCCTCCTGTACCTGTCAGATCCAGTATAACGGTACACACACAAAAAAATAATAATAAAATAAAAATTTAAAAAAACAAAACAAACTTTATTTACTATTAATATTTCCTCGATAATAAAAATTCCATCCAATATCTCCAGCCTCACTTCTATCATCAAGGCCATATTTTCCTTCTTTTGTTTTGTATTCTAGTCACCAATTTTTACTAATGCATCTTGATTCCATGTTTGAGCAATTTCAGATTGAAAAAGTTGTTAGAAATGTTCAGTTTCTTCATCTTTGGCTTTGTAGTTATAGCATTAATTTGAATAACCATTGAGTGACCAGTTCTTTGTATGTGTATGGCTATTATCCTGTCACGCAGCATTATCCTTCAGGATAGATCTTTAAATGCTCTTTTTGAGGAAAATGCAACACCTTTCCTCTTTAATTTGTTGTTCCTTGCATAGTCTGATTCATATGGTCAATACCTAATCCATTTTGGCTCACTTACACCTAGGATATTGATCTTTATGCAGTCCACTTTATTTTTTGACAGGCTCCGGTTTTTTAGGGAGTTCTGGTGGCTTAGTGGGAAGAAGTTGCACTGTCAACCCAAAGGCATGTGGTTTGAATCTACCAGGTTCTCCGCAGGAGGAAAGTGGGCAGTCTCCTCCCATGCAATTTACTATCTCTGGAAACCTGCTGGAGGGTCAGCTATGGGTCAGTTTTGACTCAACAGAACTCAACAACAATTTTTTTTAGATTCATACTTCATACATTTTAACTATTAATAGATGTTGGCAATTGTTTCTTCTCATTTTGACCCATGACATAACAGAAAGTTAAAGCTCCTTAGCAGAAAACATCTTGAAAGCTTTGCTCTATCCGTGTCAGTAAGGACTACTGTGCTTTGAGGAGCCAGATCTTCCTGGTTCACAGTCTGAGTACCTTCCAACCTGAGGGCCTCATCTTCCAGCACAGTATCAGACAATGTTCTACTGCTAAACATAAAGTTTTCACTGGGTGATTGTTTCAGAAGGACACTGTCAATCCTGATCTCCAGCATTTGTTAGTCTGAAAGGTCCACTGGAACATATTCACTATAAACAACCCCACTGGAACTTGACACATGTAAACTTGGCAACATGTCAACTCCCACAGTGACAAACTGGCAGACAAATGGTAGCTGTGTGTGTGAGAGAGAGATACAAGAATACAGAGACAGAGAGAAGAGGTAATATATGCTTCCTTGATTTATGTATGGAAAGCAAGGGTACAAATAGGGCTTCCAGCTTCATGCTTCACATGATTAAAAAAGCTCTCAACCAGAGGGAGGCAGAGATTCCCTGTTTTAGGTCATTGTCAAAATTTCCGAATATATCAGTGAGAAAGTTTCCATTTGGTGCTAGTGTTAAACAAACCTCTACCTTACGAATTTCCTTTTTAAGGTAAGAAAAAAGCTGGTCTCTGGCTAGAGTCTTTTGCAGACAAGAGTCTAGATGTTTCATTCTTTTCACTTTTTTTTTGTGCTACAAGTATGCACGTTGCTGTTGATTGCCATCCAGTCGAGCACACTCATAGCAACCCTATGAACAAAGGGCCTGAAGCCCCTCTACAACTATTGACATTTATCAAAGTTGATAGAGTTCCTGGAGGCATGTTGTTTAGGAAGTGGATGCCACTCCTGCTTCCAGACCTGTCATAGTATGTTATTGTTGTTATGAGCCATTGAGTCTCCTGCGATATATACAGACCCTATGTACAGCGGCTCTGAACCCTTCCCTGTCCTGAGCCAGTTTCACTAATTCTGACACACCAACCCCCATCACCCCAGTTACTGTATCAATCCATGTCATCTGGGGTCTTATGCATCCACTTCCTAAACAACATGCCTCTGGAAACTCCATGAACTTTGATAAATGATGATAGTTCTAGAAATGTTTCAGGCCTTTTGTTCATAGGGTCACTATAAGTTGTGCTCAACTTGACGGCAATCAACAACAATGTCTATTATTTATGGCAAATGATGTTGTTATTGTTGGTTATAGTGGTTCTTAATTAACATAAGTTTCACAAAGGATAGGGTCTTTGGTGGCACATTGGTTAATGTTGTCAGCTGCTAACTATAATGTTAGGAGTACAAATCTACCAGCACCTCCTCAGGAGAAGACAAAGCAATCTGCTTCCATGAAAAATTTTGTTGTTGTTATAAAGTGATTGTTTACTGAAATACTTTCATCTGTAGTTCATAGCTAGTTGGGTATCCCACAATACCACTGTTGATGGCACAGTTGATGATGCCAGTGCTGTGGCCAGCTGCACTGCAGCTGACGGAACGACTAGCCCTCAATTGTTCCAGAGAGTTCTCCACTAATGATTAGTGTCACAGTCTCACCAAAAGTGACATTCCCACCATGTTTGTTACTTTTCTGCTTCTTTCTTTTTCTGGATGGTTCCTTGAAGGTTTTGATGATCAGGGTGGAGGGAGAAGGCACCGCCTCAGACAGGCTCTGTTCTGAATGATCAGTTTCACTGTAATCCTTAGTTACTGGTAGCCATAGCAAAATCTTTTATAAGATTGTTGTTGTTGTTGCTGTTATGTGCCGTCAAACTAATTGCAACTCATAGTAACCCTACGTACAACAAACAGCTCTGAATCCTGCTCTATCCTGAGACAACCTTATTGTCTCTTACACATCCAAGGGCCTATTTTAGGGGACAGATTGGACATGCCACCAACTTCCTCATCTTAAACCTCAGGTATTTTACTTGTTCTCATTGGAGGCGGACTGGGGAAGATGGCAGAAGCCGGTGTCTGATGAACCAGATACTGGATGACAAAAGAAAGTTGCATCTAAGTCTCCTCCAAGTCAAATGCCAAAGCAAGAGCATTAAAGATTTGTTGTTGCTGTTGTTGTTCAATGCCGTCAAGTTGACTGCAACTCATAGCCTGTGCCATCCTTACATCTCCAATATACTTGTCCCATTGTTACAGTCACAGTATTAACCCATCTTGATGATAATCTTCCTTTCCGACACTGACACTCCACCTTTCCACATGTGATGTCCTTCTCCAAGGGCTGATCCCTCCTAACAACATGCTCAAAGTTTGTGAGATAAAGCTTCCCCATCCTTGCTTGCAAGGAGCACCCTCGTCCAAAGCCACCTTGCTTGTTCTTTTGGCAGTCCATGGGATATTCAGTACTCTTCTCCAGCACCACAGCTCAAAGGCATCGATTCTTTTTCTGTCATCCTTAGTCATTGTCTGACTTTCAGATGCATAGCACGTAATCAAAAAGACCATGGCTCGGATCAGGTGCGTACTAGTCTTGGAACTTATTTCCTTGCTCTTTAGCACTTTGGGGAGGTCCCTTTCAACAGATTCCCCAATGTGGTATGTCTTTTGATTTGTTGATGGCTGGTACCCAGGTGCCTTGAAAACCCCATGGATTGCTTTCCTTGCTTCTACAGGATTGCCGTGAGTCCAAATCTATTCAACACCAGTGAATACTTTTTGGTTATACTAAGTTTGGGTTTAAAATATACTGAATAGATGTAAACAAAACGATAAGTAGTTTGTGGAAAGACAACTGGTAAATAATTATACAGGAAGTAGAGAGCAAAGCAACAGTCTTATTTTAAGACGGCAAGCGGGAGAAAAGCTGCGTAAGCAATCGCCAGGTCTGTCCACCTTCCAGCAGCATGGTTGAGAGGGCTAACTGTCAAAATAAAAGTAAACACACTTTGAGAAGAGACTAAAAGCCACTCAATCTCACACATTGAGGAAACTTCAGATACCAACACCTGCTTGTGTGCAACTGGATTAATCTGAAATAAGAAGAATAAAATGGTTCACTTCTACTTTGGATTGAGATTTGTGTTATACTATTTTGTATTTTTTTAATTAATTTCAATGACCGTTTACAGAGATTTTGGATTTCCATTCTCCCCTCCCACTCCAACCCCAACTCCAGTTTGCTCTTCTCCTCGAAAGGCAAAAGAAAAAACTCCTTCATTGGTATAAAATTCCCCCACACCCACCTCACCCCCACCCCGAATATACTCCACTCCGCAACCCTCATTCTGAACTCTTATGATAATCATAATGCCCTAAAATATATTACTTTTAAACTGTTCTCTCCCTCATCGGCTTCAATGCAGTATACATCATTTATCCAGTTTTTCTCGGTCTTACCTCCACCTTGATGTCAGCCTCATTCTACACAACAGTGGCACCATATGGTATTTACCCTTTTGTGACTGAGATACTTTTTAATATCATTTAGAGATGTTTCTTCACAAAAGCTGTGAGTTCGTTTCAGTAAATCTGTGTTCCATTCTCCTGCATACAGAACATTTTCTTTATAGGCTTGCAAAGCTCAGTACTTTCAGGATTAAGTCGTTGACTCAAAATTGAAGGCTCACCCGCATCCTCTGGCATCTCTGGGGACACCAGGCTGTAGGTGCCTAGAGGGAAATTAGAAAAAGGCATCCCCAGGCAGAAGCAGGGAGGGAGGGGAAGTCCTCCCTGGAGGATCTGGACACGTGCACTCAGCAGCCATGCACATACAAGTCATGCTTGAGGTGTGACTGAATAATTCAAGGTCTCCTATATCCTCACTCTATAAATGAGGCACGACATTTAACAATAGAAACACGAACCATGAACTGGAAAATGCCAATATGGTTTTGTACTGTCAGTGCAAAAGATGAACCACAGATGGAATGTACCCAAAATTCCAAACAAATATAGGAGAAATATTCGTAAATACACGGGTGATGAAAGTTAATATATAAATAAAGAATATAGGTTATGGAGAAAGCAGCTGTCCAAATGAGAAATAAATTTGATGTTCAAAGGTGGAGATTATTTTTAAAATGCCATTTTTGCAACAGTAAAAGCATCACTTTATTAATGGACTAAGATCAGCCTGCATGTATGTGTATGTACAATAATAGGCACTCTATAGGCCATTAGTGAGAATATAAATTGTGTTAACCTATTGACAGATAATTTAAAGATAAGTCTTTAAAATGTTTATATCCAACATACATACTTGCAGAAATATCCTAAGGGAATATATTTTTACATATAAAATTATATATAAGAGTGTTCATTAGAATGAGATTCCTCAAGGTACAAAATTAGAAATATCCACCACAAGATGGATTGACACAGTTACTAACACAATGGGTTTGAGGAAATTACGTACAAGCGTGTTTATTAGAATAAACTTCCTAATAGTATAAAATTGGAAAAAAAACCACAAGATGCATTGACACAGTGGTTGCAACAATGCACTTGAGCAAGGCACAAGTCACACAACAGCAGAAGGCAGGGCGATGTTCTTATCTGCTGTTCAACAAGTCACTATGAGTCATAATGGACTCAACAGGACTTAGCAAACAAAAAGTTCAGAAACAGGAATCAATTAAATAAATGTTGTTGTTGTTGTTGTTGTTGTTGTTATGTGCCATCGAGTCACCTGCAACTCACAGTGACCCTATGTACAACAGCCCTAAACCCTGCTCTATCCTGAACCAACCTCATTGTCTCTGACACACCTACCCCCACTACCCCAGTCACTGAATCAATCCATCTCATCCGGGGTCTTCCTCTCCTGCGCCTGCCCTCCACCCTCCCAAGCATGATGTCCTTCTCCAAGGACTGGTCCTTCCTTGTTCATTAGTAAGCGAAATAGAATGTAGCCATTTCTTAGATATTTTTCTCCCTCACCTTCCATCCCTTACTTTCTGAGACTCTACATACAGGTATATTGTCAACCACTTAAAGTTACACTGTTAAATCTCTGACAATTGGTTCCATTTCCCCCTTCTTTTCTCTGTGTTCCCTGAGGGCACTGATGCCCAGGTCTGTGTGTTTGCCCTGCACACAGGCAGAGTGCAATCTGGCAGCCAACACCAGCCCTAAACACAGAGATGCAGCAAAGCATAAATGGAAATGGTGGGGACCAAGGAGGGAGAGCCAACAGCTGTTCTTGGCTCAACACTGCCTTTCTCTGGTCCCAGATTCCACTATGGCTTTGGCACCAACCTCAGATGACATTCAGAGAACCTCCGCATGCTGAGGTAAAGAATCGTGACCTTAGAGGAGTCAAGCACAAAAGGACTGTGTTCTTAATTCAGAGAGAAAGCCAGAGTGCACATATTCCTAGGCCACAGGGAAGGCTTCATAAACAGTCGCAGCTGTCCTCCACTTTTGTTAGAGGTAAGCCACCTGAGGGCTTTTCCTCTTTGTCACTGTCCAGAGATAGAGTAAATCCTAGTTAATGATACCCCCAAAGTGAGCAGGCAAAGAGAACAGCTGGGACTTAATTAGGCCTGCAGAATAGGGTTGTTATTACTGTTGTTAAGTGCCATCGAGTCAGAACCAACTTATAGCTGACCCTCCAGTGGGTTTTCAGAGATGGTCAATCACGCAGGATGAGATGCCCATCTTCTCCCCACAGAGCAGCTAGTGGATTTGAACCTCATGCCTTTGGGTTGGCAGTGAGGTTCCTGACCACTAAGTCTCCAGTACTCATTTAAGCCACCAGAGCTCCCTGAAAAATAGGGTTGTTGTTTCTTTCTGTAGTCAGAACCGACTTATAGATGATGCTTCAGTGGGTTTTCAGAGGCAGTTAATCACACAGGAGGATTACCCATACTTCTCCATCTGTTCTTGCCCACCAGGGGCAACTGGTGGATTCAATAGCTTGCCTTTGGGAGTGCAAAGCAGCTTCTTCCCTATAGGCCACCAGAGATACAACAACAACAGTAAAATTGGGTAGAGAGAGCTAAAAGCAAGAGTCAGATGGGCCGGGGCCGGCTGTCTGACAAGGGAAGGTAAGCCAGCCAGTTGGAAGCAGGAATAGGATACAGTGATGTGGAGAAATCAGGGCCACAGACTGTTCACGCATGTGGGGGAAGCTGGGTATGGCAGCCCTGAGGGGGCACGGCTGGTGTTCAGACAGGGTCTTGGACTATGTCAGCAACTATTATTGAAATTCATTTCTGTGTAATACTTCAGAGACAGTCCCAGGCTCCAGTTTTGTTTCTGGAAATTTTTCTTCATACTGCCTTTGTTTCTCACTTGTGGAAATTTTATGTTTTCCATAATTAATTTCTTCAACTTTATCTCTGCTTTCTGCCTCCCACAGGCTCTCCACACTGTCTTAACTGATGCACATACAGATCTTGGACAAGGACTTTCCTCTCCGGCCTCCTAGTCTTGAGCTGTATCTGAGTGCTGTTATAACAGAATATCCCAAGTGGATGATTTTGCAAATAGAAATGTATTTTCTCACAGTTTTGGAGGCTAAAAATCTAAATTCAGGGGGTCGGTTCTCAGAGAAGGGTGTTCTAAGGGTAGATAAGGAGTTGCACTGTTAACACAAGGGTAGGCAGTTCAAATCTAGCAGCTACTCTGCACGAGAAAGATGGCCATTCTCCTCCTGTGTGGTTTACAGCCTCCGAACACCCTTGGGAGGGCCAGTTATGAGTCAGTTCCAACTCAACAGCAATGAGGACTTTCTTATGAAAGTTCTTGAACAACCTGTCCACTCTGGGGAAAGGACCTCATGTCTTTTCAGTTTCTATTCTAGATTCCTCTGCAATCAGATGGTACGGAGCCCCCCTTCCATTTGTGCTCACTTGTTTAGTTGTTTAATCTGTTGTTTCATATCTCAAAGGCAATTGACTTCCAACCTAAATCCTTGCCTCCCAGGAGCAGATGGTTTCAGCCTCTCCAGGATAAACCTGTTTTTTCTCCTTGTATGGATCTTAAATACTCCTCTCCAGCACCACAACTCAAAGGCATCAATTCTTCTATCATCCAGCTATCTGATGCACAGCAAGAAATTGTGAAGACCATGGTCTGTGTCAGGTACACCTTAGTGTACAGACTGACATTGTTGCTCTTTAGAACTCTTTGCTCAAATTCTAGAGGAGCCTCTTATTTTCTGCAAAAGCATAAATTCCAGCATATTTCTTCACTCTTCTGAACTAGTCTTCCCATCCATAAAACAGATAAGTAGCAATCACCATATGACTCAATGGCAATTAACAACAATAGCACCAACATATAGAGAGATCAGTGGCCGAGAGGAGAGAAAGTGATGCTACCAAGCCAAAAGTGGGTAACTTCTAATCCGCGGCTCTCAGGCCTGTTTTTCATTGTGTTTGTTTAAACACTTTTCTAGGTCATACAGCCCTGGTGTGTTCACTTGCCGTACAGAGGTAACTTGTGGTTGCTGTGAAGTTGAACACTGTGACACTGATGTGTCAATGAGAGCATTGTTACCCATGACAGTGTTTGGTGGAGCTCCCCGATTAAAACAACCTTGGAAGCAAGAGTGCCATCCACTTCCGTAAATCACTTGCCTCTGGAAACCCTATGAACCTGGAGAAAGGATGAAAGTCACACAAGTGTTGAGGACTTTGGTCCACAGGGTCGCTATGAGTCACCTACAACTTGACAGCACTTAACAACAACAACAGCAATCACCATAAAGTTGAACTTTGCAGATAGAATTAATATTTGTCTCATGTTTAGAAGAGCACTTGATACAATGGAGGTTCTCTATAAATGGTCACCTACGTTGTTGCTATTATTCCACTGTTTAAATTCTGTAAATCCTTAAAGCCCAGCTTGGCTCAGCCACTTTGAGCCAGACCCTCCACATGACTTGTCCGCAGCACTTACAGGAAAGTCCCGTCAGGAGCCCGGGATGAGTTGCTCTCTTGGCAAGGAGAGAAAACCTGGTCCTTAGCCATTTGTTTGAAAAGAAACAGTTGATTTAAAGGGGGTTTTTTTAAAAAAAAAAAAGTGTTATCTCCTAGAAAGTCAATTTCCAGCCACCCTCAAGAATAAAACATAACCACCCTCTGTTTAAATTACCTGGCATGGCTAGCAAAACATCTTTAATCTGGCAGTAAACTGGCACACCAAAGACGTCTTCTTAGGTAGTTTAGCATTTAGCAGCTCCCGGATGGCTTTACTGGGAGGAGGGTAGAGAGAATAGTGCAACAATGAATGAGTGGAAGCCCAAAATCTCTGTAAATGTTTATGAAAATTAATAAAATATAATTATAGAAA
>NW_006399786.1:16775415-16779843 GCF_000299155.1 Elephantulus edwardii | reverse complement strand
GAGTTTAAGGCTGTTGTACATAGGGTCGCTATGAGTCAAGGCGACTCGACAGCACATAACAACAACATATTTAATACAGTGCATTACTAAGTTTAACATTTCTAGACCAATATGGCTGTTAATTTCTGTGCAATGCCAATGTAACACGGTACAATTGATACTTTTTCCAAAGTCAGCACAGCTAAGTTGACAGAAATTTAAATTATACATACATGTTTATATTTAAATAAAAATACCAATCACAGTGTGCTCTGCTTCAACAGTAGAGGCAGCTTTTCTTGGCTCTGCACCATCAGAACAAAAAATAATAGAGACACTCAGCACATTCCATAAAAAACGTACAAAACAAAACCTCATAAAACAGCAGTTAATGCCTTCGTAAGTGCCTGTTCAATCAATTTTAAATGGCAGAAGTTGAGAGAAATCCATAATTTCTTCATCTTTGACTTTTAATTAGTACTTAAATTTAAATAATAGTTGAATTAACAGATCTTCCCTGTATATAAATGAATATTATCCTATTATCTATTGCTTCACAGTAGGTCTTGAAATGTTCTTTTTGATGATCAAGGTGACATCGTTCTTCTTCTATTTTTCATCCTGGCATAGCAGACCATTGTATTGTGTGCTTCAAAATGGCCAATGCTCGTCCAGTATAACTCATTAATATTTAGGATGAGCTCTGGTGACCTAGTCTGGGGGAAGCTGCGCTGCTAACCCAAAGCCTAAACCGTCTGGTGGTTCAAATCCACGAGTGGCTCTGCAGGCGAAAGACAGGCAATCTTCTCCTACGTGATTTACAGACTCAATAACATAAGAGAGTGTCATCGATGTGTCCAACTAAACAGTACTTCCAACGCAACAGAAATAAGAACTTTAATGTTTAGGATATCAGTATATGTTCTATTTAATTTCAGGTAACTTGTAATTTTCCTAGATTCATACCTCATACATTCCGCATTCCAATTATTGCAGTGCAGCTTTCTTATCACTAGGCCACCAGAGTGGAATTGCACATTGTGATTATTAGTGGGTATTCGCAACCATGTTTTCTCCACAAGTCGATTTGTGCCAATAAAGGACCCTCATCGTGTGGAAACTTTACTTCATCCACGTCATTAACTGAGATTCCACTTGGAAGAGGCAGCTCTTTCACAGTCTTATTTTGAGTGTCTTCCAATTTGAGGGTCTCTGTTCTGCTATTCTAGATTTTCCAAGGGTCCGTTATTTCTGAAGAGGATGGTCAGTCCTGATTCCCACTTAGACTGTCTTAGTCTGGACCCAAATTTAGTAGAGCTAAATGAGTGTTATAAGAACCTTTCAGTTAGCAGCCAAAAAGTCAACCCTTGCACCACTAGCATTTTCATGGGGGTGGGGGGGAACAAACACAACAACCCTTGACCATCAAGTTCATTCTGACTCACAGAAACAAAATACGACAGAGCAGAACTATCCCTATAGAGTTTCCAAGACTGATTTTTTTAAGACTGAATTTTTATTGAAGCAGAATGTCACATTCTCCTGTGAAGTGACTAGGGTTCAAACTGCTGACTTTTTTATTAGCAGAAAATTCTTTCATTACTGCAACACTGAAGCTCTTTTTCTAGTATATTGTTGTAGTTGTTTTCTACCGTCAGGTCAGGACTGACTCCTAGCTGACCCTCCAGTGGGTTTGCCAAGGCAGTAAATCGCATGGGAGTTGACTGCCCATGTTTCAGCTGATGGATTCCAACCAAGTGCCCTTGAGCTAATGGTGCAATTCCTTATCACTTGGCCACCAGAGTTCCCTTTGCTAGTATTTTGTTGTTGTCCTTTACCATAGAATTGGAACCAGTTCATAGCTGACCCTCCAGCAGATTTTCAGAGGCTGTTAATCACACAGAAGGAGACTGCCCATCTTTCTTGTGTGGAGTAGCTGGGTGCAGTACAGCTTCTTGTCACTAGGCTGCCAGAGCTCCCTATATGTAGATATAGAGAAAGCTCTAGTTTATAGTTGTTGTTGATTGCCGTCGAGTTGAGCACAACTCATAGCTACCCTATGAACAAAAGGCCTGAAACCTTTCCATAACTATCATCACTTATTAAAGTTCATAGAGTTTCCAGAGGCATATTGTTTAGGAAGTGGATGCCACTCTTGCTTCCAACTAGTATTTGGTAGGCTCTGAATAAATAGTTGTTGTTATTGTTACTATTTTTAAGTGCCATCGAGTGGAACGGGACTCAAAGCAACCCTATGAACAAAAGATCTGAACCCTGTTCTATAACTCTCATCATTTCTATAATGTTCATAGAGTTTCCAAAAGCATGTTGTTGCCAATCCTGCTTCCAAGCCTATCTTAACCTGGGAGTTCCACCAAACACTGCCCACCATGGGTAACCACAATGGCATTTGACACACCACTGGCACAGCGTTCAGCATCACGGCAACCCCTAGATACATCACTACACCAAACTGAGAAAATTTAATAACAAAACATATTCTTAAAGAATAAACCCTCATAAGGCTACGTGAAATAAGGTATCATCAGCCATTTTCTTCCTCAGTACTAGTTAAGGTAACTCATGTGCAGAGCAAAAAGGCCTTTGGTGGTTTGAAGAAAAGGGAAAACAAACCCAAAATAGTACCTAGAGGAAGGCTGGTGAAGGCAAGAAGCCCAGTAGATACACAAAAGTCAGCATACCTGGCTGAGGCAGGAAGACACAAATGAAAAGAGAGGGAGGGAGGCCAAGACCCCTATGCAAATTCTGCCTCACCCACAGTTCTGAGCTGGAATCCCCAGCTCTGTGAAACCAAGGCCAGTCCTGCCCACACACCAGCAGAAGTTTCCCTGCCAGGTACTATGCTGACATTGTCCATGCCCTTCTCCTTCACCAAACACAACGTCTGAGCTATTCATTTTCTTCCAGCATGCAGAAGAGAATGCCAATAACTTCCTGTAGCTCATGAGTCATGATCCCTCAACACAGATCTCCCGAGAGGAGTGAAAGCTGCAGGGGGCTCCCAGCATCCTAAGGAAAGCTCTGCCAGAAGATGCACTGACCGAGACGAAGCACCCCGGAAAGGCCTCTCAAGATGCTAGCACAAACTGTGCAAGGCACCAGGGAAACATTCCTGGGTGGCCAGGGGTGCAAGAACTCAAAGCAGACAGGAATGTAGGTGGCTGGCCTGGGCCTGGGCAGCCTGACGTAGGTTCTCAGTAACTTAGCAGGGTTACTGAGGGAACCAAAGGAGAAAATGTATGCTGGACTGATCTGCAAACAACAATGCATGGTTACTACCGGTTACTATGATTAAATAAAAAGTAGACATCAGGTCTATGAGACATGTGTCTGCCTCTGCTTTCTATACCCTTTACGTTTCATTTCTCAGGAGGGATTAACAAGGACAGAACATTCTGAATGTCTTAACTGTGAGCTTGAACTCAATCGAATTTGCTGCAGGTGAATGCTTACCCATCTTTCACTGACAGGAAGTTGCAATGCTGATCTAATATGCAGGAGGAGAAGCAGTGGCTCCTGAACACAGCTGGGACATAAAGAGTCGTCTACACCCCATGCAGATTACAGCCAGCAGCATTGTACACAGTTTGCAAATTCACCTTTACCCTTTGTTTTAATCTTCCTTAAATCAATCAACACACATTTATTCAGCACCTGCTGTATGCCAGGGCAATGCTAGACATGTGGTTTCCAGAAGTGACCCAGACTATTTCTCTCCCTTAAAATTTTAATATACCACCTAACAAACACCAGTACCAAAAAACCAAAACCCAAACATACTGCTGTTGACTCAATTCTGATAGGAGAGAGTAGGACCATTCCCCAGGACTTCTCTGAGGCTGTCGTCTTCACAGAAGCAGAGAGCCACATCTTTCTCCCATGGAGTGGCTGAGGGATTTACAGCATAAACTTTTTGGTTAGAAGCTAAGAGCTTAGCCACTGCACCATCAAAGATCCTTCACACTAATACTATTTTCACTTTTCTGAACCAAGTCACAGATATTACAGGGATAGTGAAGATTTCTTCTCAGTCTGTGCACTCAGCCTTCTCCAGAGTCTATTCTTTTGCTTTCTTCCCTCCTGGGTCTCATACTGAAGCTCTGAGGCTTAATGGTGAGGAGTTGTGCTGCAGACTCAAAAGCATGTGGTTCAAATCCATCAGCTGCTCCAGGGAAGACAAATGGGCGATCTCCTCCCGTGTGATTTACTGCTTCTGACACCCCCTAGTCAGCTATGAGGCGATTCTGAATCCATGATACATAACAGCATGTCTCATCCAAGCGAGCCTTCACACACAAGTGGAGCAGATGAATGCTAACAACTGCAAGACACACGTCCCACGATTCCCTCACCTGCAAAATGACGATGTTGAAGAACATACCAAGATTATCTATTACATAATGATAATACTTAATGATTAAAATAATA
>NW_006399786.1:16773654-16774277 GCF_000299155.1 Elephantulus edwardii | reverse complement strand
CAAAATCTCTGTAAATGTTTATGAAAATTAATAAAATATAATTATAGAAAAAAAAAATAAAGCTTCCAGTTTTAAAAAGAAACGTGAGGTTTTTCATGGGGGAAAAAAAATGCAAATTGTGTACTTTTGCAAAAGGATAAATGTTTAGCAGCTGGAGCCACAGACCTTCGGACTAGGCAGCTGGTGGACTGGGGGGTGACACTGTTATTGTTGGGTAACATCCACTTGGCTCTAACTCAAAACAAACCCTATATAACAAAGTGAAACCCTGTTCACTCCTGTGCCAGACAACACACAAAACAGTGTGCTTTATTTTTATTTTTTGTTTTAACTGATATTTTATCAAAAGTTTATAGAAAGCTTGGATTTCCATTCATTCACTGTTGCACATTTTCCTCCCTATCCCCTCCCCAGTTCACTTTTCTATTTAAAAAAAAAATTCTCTCTTTTTGCATTCAGTTTCAGGTCTATCACGAAGGCCGTGTTTCCAAATCCAATTCTCTATATTCCTAGTTTTTTTCCTTCCAACTGATAGTATCACAATCAATTATCGTTGTTGTCGTTGTTGTTGCTATGTGCCGTCGAGTCGCTTGAGACTCATAGTGACCCTATGTACAACAGCC
>NW_006399786.1:16759648-16765749 GCF_000299155.1 Elephantulus edwardii | reverse complement strand
ATACATAATAATTAAAAACAACATACCAAGAATGCCTCCAGCCCTGTATGTCTGAAAGTTCTAAGTTCCCAATTAATTGTTTCTAAATAAGGAATGGAAGCCCAAAGCAAGTCACGGGCAAAGACTGGAGATACTAAACTGTCCAACTGCTAAATTGCTCTGTTCCACTCTTATGTAACCTGTGGACCACATATGTGTAAGAGTAGCACTATGCTCTAAGGGGTCTTCAACACTGATTTTTTCAGTAGATCACTAGGATTTTCTTCAGAGGTGAAACTGAATGGACTCAAATCATGAACCTTTAACTCAGCCTCTCAGTGTGTTAACCATTGTACCACCCTGGCACTCCCCAGTATGTAATATTGTTATTATTGTTGTTGTTAGGTGCTGTTGAGTCGAGTACAACTCATAGCGACCCTGTGAACAATAGAGCCAAACCTGTCTTACTCAGCACCATCACCATCATCTCTGATACACTTGGGCCCTTTGCTGTAGTCACCATGTCAATCCATCTCATTGGGGATCTTCCTCTTTCACTGACCACCTGTCTAAGCATGATATCCCTTTCCAAGAAATAACCTTTCCTGGCAACATGTTCAAATTATGAGTGATGATTCTTTTGCCATCTTTACTTCCGAGGAGAACTCTGGCTTCACATTTTCCAAGGGATACCTGTTTGTTCTTTTGGCAGTTGATGGAATATTCAGTACTCCTCTCCAACACCACAACACAAAGGCATCAAATCTTCTGTCTTCCTTATTCATTGTCCAGCTCTCAGCTGCATAGGACACTTCCTTGAAAAGACCATGGCCTGAATGAGGCACACCTTGGTCTTCAAACTGACATCATTGCTCTTCAGTATTTTGGAGAGGTCCCTGCCAGTGGCCTTGCCCAAAGTAATACATCTTCTTATCTCCTGACTGCTAGTACCAGGAGTATTGATTATGGATACAAAAAAAGATCAGCTATAGGTGGGGTACTATAGCTCAGGGGTTAAAACACTGGCCTTGTAAATCAGAAGTCACAAGTTCATATCTTCCTGGGGCCTATAGGTTGTCCAATGTGTAATAGATAATCTGAATTGCATAAAACATTTTACCCAGTCCATCCAAGTTTAAACATAAAGGTTGAGGGGAAGAAATGAAATGTTGAAAGGATTGAAGTCCTTTAAAAAGTTGTTTTGTCGTTACCAAAAAGGTTGACTCTGACCTCAAATAGGTAATAAGAACTATGGTCTGGCACTTCATCAAAGATGACCAGACAAGAAGTAGAGAGTTTGTTCCTCCTTGAACATTGGCCAGTCAACACCAATGCCCTGAGCTGTTTTCTCCAAGGTGGTTTTCAGCAGCTCAGAGCACAGAATCTCACCTCTGACATTCATGTAAAAGGAAAGAAAATGTTAACTTGTCAGAGCCTTCTTCTGTCGAGAACTACTTATAAGTAAAGATTCAAATTATAGAAGGGGAGGGGAAATAGCCAAGAAAAACTAAGTCCGTTCACATTAGAAAGGGCAAGGAACTATGGGTAAAAGAAAATAAAACTTTCATAAAGAAAAGAGCCACCACCAGCTACAATTTGAGGACCAAGACTGAGGGGGAAAGGGAGGCAGAGGGGCTGTTCTAGAAAAGGGGATGGAAGCTGTGGTATATTCACACAATGGAATACTATGCAACATTGAAAAACAAGGAACTCATGAAATATACAAAATGGGTGAGCCTGGAGGATATTATGCTGAGTGAAATATCTCCGTCACAAAAGGACAAATACTCCATCATGTCACTGTTATAAAACAGGATTGACATAGGGATTGGGGGGAAACTAAGAAAAGAGAGGATAGATCATGTACACAGCATTGAAACAGATGATGGAAAGAACTGCTTAAAAGGAATATATGATTAGGTATTATTTGCACAATAAGAGTCCAGAATAAGAGCTGCATAGTGAAGGGGACTGGGAGGGGGTATTGTACAAAAATGAAAGACTTTTTTTTCCAAAGAGAAAAGCAAACTGGGTGAGGGGTGGACAGGGAGGAAAATATGCAACAAATGAATGGAAATCCAAGGTCTCTATAAACTTTCATTAAAATCTCAACGATTAAAAAAAAAATAAGAGGGGACAAAGTTATACTTGACGTGATATGGGGGAAATACGGCACTCAAAGGAATCCTGGGGTGGTGCAAATCATTAACACGCTTAGCTGTTCATCACAAGTTTGGAGGTTTGAGTCCATCCAAGGCTGTAGGGAACATAGTTTTACTCTAACATATGACCGGATTTTGGGATAGAGACAGAAAGCACACTAGAGGTTGACAGAGGTTGGGACCAGGGGAGATGGCTGGTAAATGGGAAGTGACTACTTAAAGGGCAAGGGGGTTCTTACTGGGATGATGACAGAAATGTTAAGACTGTTGCAATGGTTGCCTAGCTCTGAAAGTACACTAACAATGATTGAATTATATACTTGGAAGGAACTGGAGAGCATTATGCCAAGTGAACTAACTCAGTCACGTAAAGGCAAATACTGTATAAAACCATTATTATAGAAATAGATCACTAGTAAAACATGTATGAGGATCTGGGGGTGGGGCATGAAGCAGAGGGATGAGGATAAGCAGGGTGGTGGCTAATCATAGTTTCACACAATTTGATGGATGGAGGGAGAGGTATTGTAAAGGAAATGGGAAAGATCTGGTGTGAAAAACAAGGTATATGAACTTTGTAAGTAAATCAGTATGTTGTTGTTGTTATGTGCCATCAAGTCATCTGCAAATAGCTCTGAAGCCTGCCCTGTCCTGAGCCAGTGTCACTAAGTCCAATACATCTACTCCCATTGCCCTAGTTATTATATCAATCCGTCTCATCCCTGGTCTTCCTTTCCTGCACTGTCCCTCCACCCTTCCAAGCATGATGTCCTTCTCCAAGGACTGGTCCCTCCTGGCCATGTGCCCAAAATATGTGAGATGGAGCTTCAAAATCCTAACTTCAAAGGAGAAACTTGGTTTCCCCCGCCCCTTGGTAGTCCTTGGTATGCTCAAGATTCTTCTCCAGCACCACAACTCCAAGACATCAATTCTTCTTCTTTCCTCTTTAGTCATTATCCAGCTCTTTGATGCATAGCAAGTAATGGCAAAAACCATGGCCTGGATCAGGTGCACCTTAGTCTCTAGACTGACATCGTTGCTTTTCAGTACTCTAGAATGGTCTCTGACAACTATTTACCTAATGTAATTCACCTTTTGATTTCCTGACTGCTGGTGCCAAAAGTGTTGATTGAGAAGCCAAGCAAGCTATAACTGTTAATAACCTCAATCTCTTCTCCATCCAACAAGTATAAAATAAAAAGTTTATTTTAAAAAAATAAGTGTATTTAATTGTATTTAAATTAAAGTTAACCTCAAAACTGCAGACTGGGGGTGGTGGAGGCAGAGACGTGGTAAACTGTGGGAGCAGTGGACCACTTGGAGGAGGGCCACTATGGCCTTCTACAGACCTCTGTTTATCGATAATTGAACAGTTAAACAGTTGATGACTGGTCTTCAGTGAAGATCGAGGCTCAACAGGAATACAAGGATTCCCAAAGAGGAATGGGTAAGTCCCGCAGCTCCCAGCCCCCTCCTGCCAAGCCAGTACCACACCGCCGCTGTCACAGCTCCATGGGGCTCCCGCTGCCAGAATCCAGGGATTCCCTCACCCAAGATGGATGGTAGGCACCAGGCCTCCCTGAGACTGGTGCAGAGGAGCCACCACACTGCCGCAAAATGGACTTGTTCTGGGGAGAATTCTTGGATCCAAGATGGCAGCGGCAGGAGAAGCAGGCAGCTGCCCATGGGAGATGTGCCCCTGCCGCTTGCAGGTTTGGGTTTCTTTGGACAGGCCAGAGAAGAAGATCATCGATACAATGGATTGTTGAAAGTCACTGTGAGTTGTCTACTTGATGACACTTAACAGTGGCAGCATGTCTAAGAGGACAGACATCCTAAATGCATCACATATTTTGATCTGTTGAATGCTTCTGCCAAAAGCTGTTTAGACCTGGGGGGAGTCTGTTCACAACTCTCAGGTTCCCTTTGCCATTTATAAACGGGAAGGGCAGTGACACCTACTTCAAATTACAGTATGACCATTTGGGGGGGGTGGGTAAAAGTGACAGTGCTGGAGTTGGAGACACTGTACCTGGCCATAGTCTTTGGTCAGGCAAGGGGTCCAGACTCCGGGGGGCTATTGGAGGGAGGGTGTACCAGCCAGCCCCTGGGGGGTGTTGCCCTGCTTGGGGCGGGCAGTCTTCTGGCCCAGCTCAGGGCGAGCCATCACGGCCCTCTGCTCGGGCTGGGCTATCTTCGGGCCCCAGCTCAGGGCGGGTGTCACGGCCCTCCGGGTGAGCTCCTCAGTCCCCAGGTTGTGCCATCTGACCCCTGGGTAGAAAAAAAATGCCTAGGGTATCCAGAGAATTTTATCTAGTGTACTTTCCGCCACCCTCTCCCCCAGTAAAACTGAAAGTAACACCCCCAAAGCCCTTCTATTTGTAACTCACAAGTTTGTTCTCTATAGGTTTGCTCCATTTCCTATAGGTAACCCTAACACTGAGTTTTTACTCCAAACCTGATCCTGAACCCAGTGCCAGTGACAAAAAGGAAATACAACTGCCAGCTAAGGAAGCAAAGGAGGATGGGTCCTCTGAGTTCAACCAGCCATCCCCACTGGACCCACCTGGGAAAACACTTAGCAGTCCAGAGGGGAGAAAATGTCAGGAAAACATCTTCTAACAGAAGAAGGCAAGCAGCTTTAACCCAAGACCACCAGTAAGGAGATAAAGTGTCCTCCCTTTCCCCCTTCACATCTATGCCCCTGTTCAGCATGAAGAAGCCAGAAAGTCGGCATCCAGTTCCCAAATCAATAAGACAGTTGGTTTAATCACCATTGGAATATGTTTACCATTCCCCCGTAGCATCTGGTCCCCACTGGATCCTTTTCATTTCCTTCACCTGCTGCCCCCACCGACCAAACTATGCAGCTCTGCAACAGCACCCCTGCAATTTTCATCCCTGCTCATCCTCACCCTTCTGCCCCCAACCCTCACCTCCTTGTACCCCCAATATGTTTTTGCCAATAAAATAAACAAACAAAAACAAAAAAAAACCCCAAAACAAAAAAAACAACAACCCAAACTGCAGACTGGAGAAATCTGCAGTCAGGAACCTCTCAAAATTATGGAGGAGCAATGGTGTCAGTTTGATGACTAAGGTGTCTGGTTTGGACCATGATTTTTTCTATCATTTGCTATGTATCTCATCAAGTTGGATGACAGAAGAATTGATGCCTTTGAACTGTGTTGTTGGAGAAGAGCACCGGACATCCTATATACTGCCAAGAGAACAAATAGATGTCTTGGAGAAAGTGCAGCCAGAGTGCTTCTTTGAGGCAAAGATGATAAAGCCCCATCTCATAGACTCCAGGCATGTTTCTAGCGATGCTATTCCTTGAAGAAGGACATCATGTTTGGAAAGGTAAAGGGTTGACAAAGGAGATTAAGAGACCCTGGACTGACACAATGACTGCAGCAATGGGCTCTCGTGTGTCAGGGGAGTGTGAGGATGGTACTGGACAGGACAGAGTTCAGATATGTTGTTCATAGGACCACTAAGGGTTATTATACTTGACTTGATGGCATCTAATAACAACAACAAATTTTAAATATATATTAGAAATATATATATTAGAAGGAGGAATAGCTGTAAGGAGACACTAGTGATTGGAACGTGGAATGTGAGAAGCATGAATGTAGGAAAATTGGACATTGTTAAGAAGGAAATGGAACGCATAAATATTGACATTCTAGGTATTGGCAAAATGAGATGGCTTGGCATGGGACATTTTTAATCAGATGATCATATGATTTACTATGCCGGGGATGAAAAGGTAAGAAAAAATGGGGTTGGTTTCATAATTTAAAAAGTCATTTCTAGATCTATCCTGAAATACAATGTGGTGAGTGACAGGATAATATCCATACACATACAAGGAAGTCCAGTGAATACCACAATCATTCAAATATATACACCAATAACTAGAGTCAAAGAGGAGGAAATAGAAGATTTCTACCA
>NW_006399786.1:16736723-16758528 GCF_000299155.1 Elephantulus edwardii | reverse complement strand
TGCTCCTTGGAGTCAAGGATTCTGAAGCTTCGTCTGACATACTTTGGGCCTGTTGCAAGGAGGGACTGGTCCTTGGAGAGGGACATCATGTTTGGCAGAGTGGATGAGCAGCGCAGGAGAAGACCTTCGATGAGATGGATCGATTCTGTGACTGGAGTTGTGGGAATGAGTGTTTTTGAGACGGTTAGGTTGGCACAGAATAGAATGGAGTTTAGAGCTCTTGTACATAGGGTTGATATGAGTCGCAAGCAACTTGATGACACATAACAACAAATACATATTTCTATATTATATCGTTGCTGCTCTTGTGTACTATTGAGTTGAAACCAACTCTTTTCTTTTTTTTTTTAAACCAACTTTTAGCTGAGCCTCCAGCAGGTTTCAAGAGCAGTAACAGGACGGGTTTAGAAGAGATCACGGCTCTAGAGTCATTATTGTCAATGTCAGATGGATCTTGGCGGAAAGCAAAGAGTACCAGAAGAATGTCTACCTGTGTTTCATTGATTATACAAAGGCATTTGACTGGATCGCAACACATTGTGGCTAACCTTGAGGAAAATGAGCATCCCAGAACACTTGATTGTGCTTATGTGAAACCTATACTTGGACCAGGAAGCAGTCCTCAGAACAGAGCAGGGAAATACTTTACGTTTCAAAATCAGGAAAGGAGTATGTCAGGGATGTATCCTGTCTCCACACCATTTCAATCTATATTTAGAACACATCACTCAACAAGCAGGGCTTTATGAGGAGAAATGTGGCTTCAGGATTGGAGGAAGATTCATCAACAACCTATGTTATGCAGATGACACAACCTTGCTCCCTGAAATGGAAGAAGACCTGAAGTGCTTGCTGTAGAAAGTCAAGGACTGCAGTCTTCAATATAGATTGAAACTAAACATCAAGAAGACAATGATTCTAACCACTGGTCCTATTGGCAGCACCATGATAGATAGAGAAGAGATCAAATTTGTTAATAATTGCAGCTTGCTTAGCTCCACAATCAATACTCTTAACACCAACAAGTCAAGAAATCAAAAGACAAATTACATTGGGGAAAATCTGCTGTCAGGAACCTCTCTAGAGTGTTGAAAGGAATGATGACAGTCTAGAGACTAAGGTGCTTAGGCCTAATCCAAGCCATGGTCTTTGCAATTACTAGCTATGCATCCGAAAACTGGATAATGACTAAGATGACAGAGGAAGAATTGATGCCTTCAAATTGTGGTGCTGGAGAGAAGAGTCTTAAACATACCATCGATTGCCAAGAAAACAAATATGTCTATCTTGGAGAGGGTGAAACCAAAATTCTCCTTGGAAGTTAGGCTTTTGAAGCTCTGTTTCACGTACTTTGGGCATGTACCCAGGAGAGTCCAGTCCTTGCAAAAGGATATCATTCTGGGAAGGATTGAGGGCCAGCACAGAAGACTCCAGATGAGATGGCTTGATATAGTAACTGGGGCAATGGGGGTTGGTGTGTTGAAATTAGTGAGACTGGCTCAGGACAGGTCAGGGTTCAGAGCTGGTGAACATAGGGTCACTGGTGACTTGAAGGCACATAACAACAACAACAATAATAACAATAAAATTTATACACACACACACACACCCTGCTGGATGGTCAGTTAGGGGTTCGTTCTGACTTGATGGCACACAAGAGCTAACAGTGGTGTGTATGTGTGTGTGATTTCCCCAGTTTTATATTCCTAGTAGGGGAAAAAAGGGAATGAATTTTGAGAGAAATTCCCCATCAGTTTCTTACATATATTTTTATGCCCACACAGGAGAAGCACTGATAGAAAACTTTGTCACTCATAACATGGTCCGAGGCAGTAGCATCAACAACCTTCTGGGATTCAGAATTTCAGAACTTCAGAACCATGACTAGTGATTTGAATCTTGTGAGCATATTAAGGTTTTCTAGGGTTTGTCTGTTTGTTTTTTTACTCATTTTAATGACAGTTTACAGAGACTTAAGGTTTGCATTAATTCATTTTTGCACTTTTCTCCCTGCCCGCTCCTCTCCCCCCAATTCATTCTTCTCTTTCAAAAGTAAAAGAAAAATTTTTCATTGTTATACAATCCCTCCTCCCAAGTCCACTCCACTGAGCAGCCTTCATTCTGAACTCCTGTCATGACAATAATATCCAATCATATATCCCTTTTAAACAGTTATCTCCCTCATCTGTTTCAACGCAATATACACTATTCATCCCCTCCTTCTCTGTCTTCCCTCAATCCTGCTGTCAATTCTGTTTTAGAACAGTGGCCCTATGCAATACTTGTCCTTTTGTGACTGAGATATTTCACTCAGTCTAATGTCCTCCAGGGTCACCCATTTTGAATAATATTGCCTGAGTTCCTTGTTTTTCAATGCAGCATACCACTCAATTCTGTGAATGTACCAGAGCTTCTCCATCCATTTGTTTGTTGATGGGCACTTGGGTGGTTTCCAACTCTTTGCTATTGGGAACAAAGCCACAATAACAAGATGTGTGCGTATATCTGCTTGAGTGATGGTTATGGTTTCTTGCAGGTATATTCCTAGTAATGGAATTGCTGGGTCAAATGGTATTTCTATTTGTAACTTTTTGAGAAAACACCATACAGCCTTCCATAGTGGTTGCACCATTTTACACTCCCACCAACAATAAATAAGTGTTCCAGTTTCTCTGCAACCTCGCCAGCATTTGATGTTTGCTGTTCTGTTAAATTTTGCTATTCTGACTGGGGTGAGATGATTTCTCATAGTTGTTTTGATTTGCATCTATCTTAGAGCTAGGGATTTTGAACATTTTTTTCATGTCCTTGTTGGCCCTCGGAATGTCTTCTTTGGTGAAATGTCTGTTCATATTCTGTGTCCATTTTTCAGTTGGGTTATTTACCTTTATTTTGTTGTGGAGCTTGAGTACTTTATAAATTCTAGATATAAGTTCCTTGTCTGACATGTCATTACCAAATATTTTTTCCCAATCTGTGGCTTCCCTTTTTCATCCTGTTGGAGAAGTTTTTGGATGTGCATAGAGATTCGATTCTTAGAAGGTCTCATTCATCTATTTTATCCTTTCCTGGCTGTAGATTTTTTTAGGATGCTTGGAAGACTGTTTATGTTGTGGATTAGGGTTTTTACAGTTCTTCCAAACTTTTCTTTAATGAAGGTTACAGTCCTTCATTTTCATCCCGGGTCCATGATCCACTTTGAGTAGGTTTTTGTGTTTGGAGTGAGGTGTGGATCTTGGAGTTTTCTGCAGATAGTTTTCCAATTTTGCCAGCACTATTTGTTAAAAAGGCTGTCATTTCCCCATATACTGATATCATCTCCTTATCAAAAATCAGTTGACCATAGGTAAATGGGCTGATTTCTGGATTCTCAATTCTATTCCATTGATCTATTTGTATGTCATTGTACCGGTACCACGTTCTCTACAGTGACAAAGATAATACAGAACTGTAGATAAGAAAAATAATACCCTTCACAACAGCTAATCACAATATTAAATACTTAGGAGTACATCTAACCAGAAGCACAAAGGATCTATTCAAAGAAAATTACAAAACATTACTCCAAGAAATAAAAAGAGACCTAGAGAAGAATATCCCTTGCTCATGGATAGGAAGACTCAATATTGTGAAAATGACACTACCACCAAAGGCAGTTTACACGTTTAATGCTATCCCGATACAAATACCACTCCCATTCTTCAATGAGATGGAAAAGGCAATCTCCAATTTCATTTGGAATGGAAAGAGGGCCTGAATAAGCAAAGCACTCCTTAAAAAGAGAAACAACGTAGGAGACATCTCACTCCCTGAGCACATTAAGTTTTGACAAACACTGTTCTAGCACATCCTGCAGTCAATGAGAGTCATGCTTCTCAAAGTCCTTTTCCTTTTCAGAAATGCCTTTGTATTTTAAAAATTCAACATTTCATACATAGTAGGGGTCCTTCCCTGAGAATCTTTCTTTTCCCCTTCTCTGAGTCCATCTATGCAATAGGAAAATTCTGGAAATATCCTACATTAAAATCATTTGTCACTGTTTGTAAACAATGCTAATGAGTGCTGCCTTCCTGTCTCAAAGCCTGGAGCAGAAGATGTTTGTGTGAAGCTGCAATTGAAAGGCCAGGCAGCCGAGGATGAGAGATTACACTGCAGTCCTCTACCTCCCCCTCTGGAGGGATACTCATGATTCCAAATGTTCAGTTACTGTAGCCGAGAGACGTCCCCACAATCTGTCATATTGGTAAGCTGCCCTCACTGATACTCCCCTCAGTAATCCCATTGAGCACAAACATCAGATGGTTGGCCTTGTGCTCTGGATAACAACCTAAATATGAGCAACACTTCCACATACTGACACTGCAAAGTGACAGATACAGCAGGGGCCAGATTTCTAATGGGTCTGGTTCTGTCCCAGAATAGAAACAGAAATTGTGTTTTGGATGCTGCTTTAGGGATTGTTAATGATAGAAGCAGAAGGATTCTCATCTCCAAAAGTCTGGCTTTGACTATTGGCTTTGAGTCCTAAATAACGTAGACTTTTCTTTTACAATTTTCAGTCTAAAATAAAAGCACCATCCTTTCCATTGTGTTAAAGATGTTGACTATCATGGTTCACAGCTGTTCAGAAAGCACAATATTCTCTTAGCACAACCCCATCTCGTTCTTGTTAAGTGCCATCAAGTAGGAACTGACTCATAGCTGACTCACCAGCAGGTTTTCAGAGGTAATAAATCACAGATAAGGTGACTGCCCATCTTCCTCCTGAAGAGCAGCTGATGAATTTGAACCACATGTCTTTGGGTTGGCAGTGCAGTTCTTTACCTTTAGACCACCAGAGTTCTCCATCTCCTTAGGAGAATTATTTAAAGAATCCAGCCCTGCTGTCAGCCCAGGAGGCAATCCAGCCTAGGGTTCATGCCTGCCTTTCTTAGGCTTCATACTACTACTACTCCTCACTGCCATCAAATCAGAATCGACCCATATCTGAACCTCCACTGGGTTTCCAAAAGTGTCAATCACATGGAAGGGTTTGCCATTTTTCTCCTGAGGTGCCACCAGCGGATTTGAAATTCCAGAGAGGCTTGGCTTCCCTAAAGACTGTCTCACCAGTGCCCCATAGGTAACTTCATTCCAATCATTTTTCTCCTATCAACACTGCCTCCAGGAGAGGAGAAGAAAAATAGTACCGAAGCTGAGTGCTGTATTCTCTTGCACATCTAAGGACTAAAGGACCTCTGATGGTGTATGAGGAGTTAGGCTGCCTACCCAAAGACAGGCAGTTTGAATCCACCAGCTGCTTTCTAGAAGAAAGAGGGACAGTCCTCTCCCACATAATTAAAGCCTCTGAAAACCCAATGAAGGTTTGAGTTGGTTCCAAACCAAATGCAATGACTTTGAGGAGAAGTAGCTGTTGGTAGTTGCTGTCAAGGAGATTCCAACTCTATTCATGCAACATGGTGGCCTCAAGTGGTAGAGATCTTCTCCACACTGTAGTCTTCACTAATCTTTATTGAAGCAAATCCCCAGGCTTTTCCTTCTGAGGGTTTAAACTACCAACCTTTAGGTTGAGCACAAACTTTTTGCACTATCTTGGGAACTTCTAGAAACAATAGTTGAATATATTTAACTATATTAATATTTTGCAAGACAGCCTGCCAGTCTACTTTGAAGGAAGTTCAATCAGAGTGCTCCTTCAAAGCAAGGGTGGTGGAATTTGATCACATTTTGGGCATGGTTTCAGGATGAACCAGCCCTTGGAGGGAACCATCATACTGGGAAAGGTAGAAGGTCAGTGAAAAAACAGAAAACCCTCAACAAGATGTATGGACACAGTAACTAGCACAACTGGCTTGTGTCTCTTCATCACAGAGATCATGAAGATAGTGCAGGAGAAGACAAGGTTTAGATCTGTTGTTCAAAGGCTTGCTAGGAGCCATAGTCCACTTGACAGCACGTAACAGCAAAAACAATACATTTGAGTAATTGAAAATATTTCCCTTCTTCTAGTCCTTTGTCAAAGAAGTCAAGGTCATGAAAGATTTGATATAAAATGGCAGATGGATTTTCAGTGCAGTGCAAAAATAAATCAAAGAAAGACTTTAGAAATTAACCTAAAGAATATTCATTTACTCTTTCTAATAGTGGAGACTGCAAGAGCTTTTTAGAGACTCTGGACTTTTTTTTCTCATAAATTGCCTAACCTGTAACTGATGCATGAGGAGAAAAAAAAATTAATTCATAACCTCTAGATATCTCAGCAAAATACTTAGAGGCATAATCTAAAATAGAGGAAGAAAAGGAGAGTTAACAGATGGTCTAGAACTCACCAGTCTGACCCTGACTGACTGTGGACATGCTGTTGCTATGTGCCTTCAAGTTGCTCGAGCCTCATAGTGGTCCTATGTACAATAGCTCTAAAGTCTGCCCTATTCTAAGCCAATCTCATCAACTCCAACACACCTACCCCATAGTCCCCATTATCGTGTCAATCCATCTCATCCAGGGTCTTCCTCTCCTGTACTGTTCCTCCATCCTTCCAAGCATGATGTCCTTCTCCAAGGACTGGTCATGTGCTCAAAGTATATGAGATGGAGCTTTAAAATCCTTGCCTCCAAGGAGAAACTTGGAGGCATGGATTTTTGAAGACCAGCTTAGCCCAGAATTAGGTAAATCCTCAACAATTTAGGACCCTCATAATGTCTTCCATGCAATCAGAAGAGCACAGATGTGTCTCTCATGGCCCAAAAGTTACTAGAGGCACACTGAACAATGATGTTGGGTGAGTAAGAGTTCTATCAGCCTAGATTTCCACTGCCAACCATAAGAGTCATTTCTAGCTAAGTTTGACTATATCACCATTTACATGTCATTAGGAGCCCTCTATTAGGTGTTGGCCATGTCCTGCTATCCAAATGCCTTGCATCTCCAGAGGTTTAAAGCCACCAACAGCTCTGAGGAATTACGATGGGCACCAACTCCTGTTGAGATTTACAGCCTCCGAATACAACAAAGGGCAGCAGAAAGTGAGTGAGTTACATATTATTACAAATAGTCATCACATTAAACTATTCATAAACTCTGAATATTTTAACAGTTACTAAAAAGAAAATAAAAACCTGGAAACAAGATCACTCTTAGTTGGCAGAAGTGTTTAAGTATATATCATCAAAATATGTTTATTAAATAAGTCGGTTAAGTAATGTGAGCCACGATATGCTCACCTTCCCATAGGAATGGCCACACATTACAATGGTTATTTAATAGAATGGAACCATTAAGTCTGGAGAGAGACAACAACCTGATAAATGACATACACACTGTCATTTCTCCAAGGGTAAGTGGGTTATGGGGCAAAGAGCAAGAAGAAAGGGTGGGGTTTTTTTGTGGGTTTTTTTGTTGTTGTTTTGTTTTGTTTTGTTTTTAGGAAGAAAGGTTTTGATGCAAAGAGCTGCTGCATCCTCTATGCTGAAGGCAAGGAAAGGGTGTACCAATTGGTGACTAAGCTGTTTGTATTGGAAGTGGTGTACATTATCATCTGTTTTACAACTGAAATCATTCTGTCAAGACAGTAAAAGACAAAAGACTGCAGCTTGATCCAGAAGAGGAAGGTAGGTTATCGTTGTATGTGGTCAGAACCAATAGTCCTCTTGGACCGACACACAGTGAAACAGGAAGTAGGAGAAGCACCAGGCACTGATGGAGTGGTCTCCTCTGAGAAACCCAGAAAAGAGCTTAAGTGTCTAGCAAATTATTATTCAGAGAGAAAGAAATAAATGAAATGTCAATATAACAGAGTTCTAAAAGGAGTCTTAGTAAAATAAGTAAGTGCTGATTATAATTGGAGACCTGGGAGAAGACAATATGCATTTGGCAGCATGTAAAGAGATCATTTTGTGTGTCAAGGGCAAAGAAGAATCACCTCTGGTGTTTGACGTGGAGACGTGCACCAGAAACTGAAGGCTGTTCTTTGCCATAAAGGTGGAACTTACTCAGAGCTGATCCTTGAATGGTTTTCAGAAACGAAGAGGAGATTGTCCATCTCCTTCCCAAAGAGATACTGGTGGATTCCAACTGCCAGTCTCGGCCTTGGGGGAAACGAGATGCTTAAATTAGTACCTAAATAACCGATGAAATTTAGAATGGATTTATGAAATTGAAATGTGTCATGAGAGAATACACAAAACACTACATAACACAGATACAAAGGCTGGGCATGTGCACACACAGAGCAAAAGGAAAACCCAGAAAGCAGGTGAGGTGATAACGTCTGATCTCCTCAGCAACATATAGCTCACTGGCCCCTCTCCCGTTTTCACTCGTCTCCTAATTCCTCTTCTGACTATCAAGTGTGAAATTCATCCAAGGAGACATGGGTAAGAGAAATGAGAATATGGAGTGGAAACTCAAAGATATCTCATATGACCCTTCTGAGCCCCACTATAACTACACCCTGGGACGTAGTCGAAACCCCTCCATACATTACTGGCTCTGGCAACAGTGTCATTGCTGCTGTTAATGAAATGTGTATTCTGTTGCTTAGCAACCCACATTGTTTGTCTGACTAACTCTTTGCACACACAGAAGTGTAACGCTGACTCTCTGAAGAATGTAACTGAGTCACAATTCTACTTTTATGAGATCAGGGCAATATAAAAATATGACTTACTGTGTCTTAGCTACGTGGTTGACTGCAGCTCCTAAAATGAGGCAGAATTCCAAGACCTTCAGGTGAGATGACTCAGAGGACTAAATAATGAGGATAAGTAGGATGACAAGTTTTAAGAACAAGTTGCAAAAAATTCTATTAACATGATCCTTTGGAAGTGGTGGGGAGGTCTGTTTGAGGGGTCTCAATCAGTCTGGCACCAGTGTGACCTGAGACAGTCAGCAGAATCAGTATGATTTATGTTAGACACAATCAACACATTCTTATAGTTCTTAAATTGGCCTTCCATACCTAGAAATTTGGAAGACAGTTATCTGCCCAACCAATTATAAGAAGTCTATGGTTATGCCCATTACAAAGAAGGGTCATCACAATGGATCATCACATGAAAGTCATCACACCATCAGAGTACTGTGAAATAGTACAGGACTCACAAAACGCAAAAAAAAAATGTGCTGAGTGAAAAAACTGTCACAAAAGAATTATTGTATAATACTTCTATTATTAAAAAAATAAAATACCCAAATAATTAAAGTTTACATACAGAATCATTCTTAGATGGTTAGCAAAGATATGAAGAGATAGAGGTGTGATGTCACATGTTTACTGTTCAAAATGTCTTACCTAGCCATTGATTAACTGTTTATTTTGTGCTGAAGTTTATTTATTGTATAAAGAAGAGTAGAATGGTATATTCTAGCTCCATCCTACTAGATTTATTATATAAACTCATGGAAGCTCAATGCTAGCTCTCTTTTTGGGAGACTATCTGGGACATATCGCTTATAATCCAATTCAGTAGATTTTTTTATTATTATTATTATAATGATTCTTATTAGATAAAGAATGTAATCACCTGGGGCACTTTTCTACAAGTTAAACCTCAAGAGTAAAGCCCATTTGACCCCTGTTTTGATCAATCAATAAGGAACAATATAAAAACACCTCATCCAAATTGAATTAACAGAGATTGGTTTTCTCTCAAGCCAATACAAAGCTCTATGTGATCCAGGTTAACTTCTGATTCTCTGCTTTCTTCACCGTCATTTTGCTGTTTCCAAAGCTCTGGACTTTGACTGCACGTGGCCATCCACTCCCACTCCTCTGTTGTTTGTGATTATCTATTCTGCTGCCCTCTGTTTGCTCATTCTTTAAACAGATAAGTTGGGTGAAAGGAAAGGCACTACGCAACAAAGAACTGATCAGGCTTTATGATTAATCAATTGTAGTTAATCTCATAGAACAAAGTATGTATGAATGAGTGAAGGAAACACCAATGTGATCTATAAACTGTCATTCAAAAAATAGAGAGGCTTTAAAGCATGAAAGCCAGCTTCAAGGCAGGCTCAACTGTTATTACTGCTTTTAGATGCCATTGACTAAGACTCATAACCACCTTGTGAACAAAAGATCTGAACCTGGCCTTATCCTGCAACAGACTCACCATCTCTGACATGCTCCAGCCCACTGTAACAGCAGCTGTCTCAATCCATTTTGTTGAGGGTCTTCCACACTTTCTCTTCATTTAAATTGCTTTACCTTGTTTCACAAGACCTTACTCTTGGTTTTGTTGACATTTTCTACACTTGAATATTGAAACATTCCTCTTCTAGCCATGCAATGGTGTGCTTACATGCAGCACCTGCCTTCTCCTAGTATGTGCTGGCTACCCTCATTCCCGAGAACAGTCCAACATTCAAGGCTACTCTACATCTATTAACACTGGCTTCTATCAAAACAACTATGAGATCTCATCTCACCCCAGTCAGAATAGCAAAATTCAACAGAGCAGAAAAAACAAATGCTGGCGAGGTTGTGGAGAAACTGGAACCCTTATTTATTGTTGGTGGGAGTGTAAAATGGTGCAACCACTATGGAAGGCAGTATGGCGCTTTCCCAAAAAGTTGTAAATAGAAATAACATTTGACCCAGCAATTCCACTACTGGGAATATACCTTCAAGAGACCATAACCACCACCCAAGTAGATATGTGCAAACCCATGTTTATTGTGAATTTGTTCACAATAACAAGGAGTTGAAAACAACCTAAGTGCCCATCAACAAACGAATGGCTAGAGAAGCTCTAGTATATTCACACAATGGAATATTATGCTGCATTGAAAAACAAGGAACTTATGCAATATTATTCACAATGGGTGACCCTGGAGGGCTTTATGCTGATTGAAATATCTCAGTCACAAAAGAATAAATACTGCATAGTGCCACTGTTGTAAAATGGGACTGACATTGGGGTTGCGGCAAACCCAAGAAAAGAGGGGATAAATAATGTATACTGCGTTGAAACAGATGAGGGGGAGAACTTTTTAAAAAGAATATAGGATTAGGTATTATTTTCATGACAAGATTCCAGAAAAAGAAATGCATAGTAAAGTGGACTGTGGACTTGGGATGGGGGGAGATTGTATAACAATGAAAGAATTTTTTTTCAAAGAGCAAAGCTAACTGGGGGAAGGGGTGAGTAGGGAGGAAATTGTGCAACAGTGAATGAATGGGGGTAGGGGAAATTAAATGGGAAGAATATGCTGTAAAAAATATACATGTTGCATTAAACAAATCATTAAAAAAGAAACCAACTGGCTTCTAGATGCAATCATTTTCAGGAAAGTATGCCTGTTCTGTTAACCGAGTGATTACTGCTAATAAACAGGCTACTCATGAGTCAGACTCAGTCTTAATTGCTTGGGCAAGTCATGGCTGACTAAATCACTTCCCAGACCTGAGACCCAAGACTCGGTGCCAACCTGGAACCTGGAAGACATTCTTTCTCTGTGCTTTTCATTCAAAGATCCAGCTAGCTTAAAATATAGCAATGGAGAGAACATTTAAACAAATTTTCAACACAAACTAGATTTTTCATTTGAATGAAATCTTACATTTTCTGTTAATGTTTTGAAAGTATTTATGAGGTGTTATATCTTAACACTTCGTTATGGCTTTTCTTAAGTACATACATGAATTCTCTACCCAAACTCTTACACGGGGGTTTCTTTTCTTCCAGAACCTTCTTCACTAGTAGACCTTCTCTCAAATCTGAGCTAGCCTTGTGACCTTCCTTAAGCAAAAAAAAAAAAAAAAGTGGTAAAATTGATGCTGGGCCAGATCTAGACTTAAGCTTTAAGATGGCTTGGAGGCTACTGTTTTTGTGCATTTTGAGAGCCCTGAGCTGGCATTCAAGAATCCCAACCTGTGGGAAAGTCCATGTGGACAGGCTACATGAGAGCAGAAAGCTGGAAACTACCCAGATGTTTCTGGCACCATGCTGAGCAAAGTTTTAGCCAATCTGCCAGGTGAATGTAGCCAAGGAACACTGACAAGACAAGCAGAACTATCCAGAAGTGGAGCCCACATTGCAGAACTGTAGTCAAACAAAATAGTTATTGATTTAAGTTGCTATGTGTTGAGTTCATTTGCTATGATGCAGCAGATGATCAGACCATCTGTGTTCACAAACACATGGTACTGTTGTTTTGTGTGTGGGCTTCTACTTAACATGAGTGACTTATATGAACATAACATTTTGAAACTTGGTTTTCCTTCATTAACATTGTATTTCTAGGTTTATTGATATTGACATCACAGATTCCTCTTCAATTTCTCTGTGCACTGTGTTGCCCAGTATGTATAACACAACTTGTATTAAAAGCTGAGTTGTTTCTTATTTTTCTATTTTGCAAACAAAAAATGATGGACATTCTTATAGAGGTCTCCTTGTGCTAATGTGGGAGACTCTCACAAGTCTCTATGTTGTAGCTGTTAGTTGACATTAAGTTGGTCACCTGGCAACAACCACACTCCACAGGCTTTTCAAAGGCAAGACTGTTCAGAAACAAATCATCAGAAAACATGAACGTGTCTCAGGGTGAGTTTTAATCACCAATCTTTCACTTATTTAACTATTATGCCATGTCAGGCTGGAGACTAAGGTGTGCCTGATCCAGGCTATAGTCTTCGCAATTACGTGCTATGAATCGGAGAGTTGGACAGTGAATAGGGATGATAGAAAGAGAATTGATGCCTTTGAGTTGTGGTGGTGGAGAAGAGTGTTGAATATACCATGGACTGCTAGGAGAACAAGCAGGTTTGTCCTGGAGAGGGTGAAGCCAGAATGCTTCTTGGAGTCAAGGATTCTGAAGCTTCGTCTGACATATTTTGGGCATGTTGCAAGGAGGGACTGGTCCTTGGAGAGGGACATTGGGAGAGTGGAGGGATGGCGCAGGAGAGGAAGACCCTCGATGAGATGGATCGATTCTGTCAGTGGAGCGGTGGGAATGAGTGTGTTTGAGACAGTGAAGTTGGCACAGGATAGAACAGCATTTAGGGCTCTTGTACATAGGGTCACTATGAGTCACAAGTGACTTGATGGCACATAACAACAACGGAACTACTTAAGTTCATATACCTTTATGTGAATGAACATTTCCCATTCGCAAAGACTGTGCTGCTGAAACAAGCCTTGGCGGTAACCCTATTATCTGCATTTTATGAACGAAGAATCTGAGATTCAGAGAACTTAAGTAATAAGCTTAAAGTCAAACAGCAAAAAGTTAGAGACCGAGGATACAAACGGCTTTATCTGACTCTATAAACCCACATTCTCAAACTTATTACTGTTCTGTGTCCTAGTTTTCTGCATAGTAATATCTGTGAAGCTATGTTGTGTTTTCCGGCACGGAATTACAAGCTCTGTGAGTGTTTATAATTGTACTATTACCTGTAAGTGGTCTCGAGCATGTCAGAGAAGGTGAGGACGATACACGATAGGGCAAGGTTTAGATCTGTTGCTCACAGGATCACTGAGTCATAGGCAACTTGAAGGCACCTAACAACACAGCTATGCTAATTGTTCTTAGGTGTCTACTTGGCTCTGGAAAAATAGTGACCCCATCCACACCCTGAGCCAATATCTACTCTGCTTGATTGAGCCCATTGTTGCAAGCTGTCTCCTTTAAATTCTCCCTCTCCTTTGATGATCCTTTATTTTTTTTTTACAATGAGAGTCTCCTTTAGTATGTAATATTATTTTTCTTTTGAATGTCAAAATACAATTTTTTTTCTTTAGGTTGTTTATTTTTCATTTCAATGAACATCTAATGATCCTTTATTTTTTACAAGATTGTTATCTTATTCCAAGGACTGGCCTCTTCTCATAACACACTCAAAAATATGTGAGACAAAGTTTCACCATTATCCCTTCTACGGAACTCTCTGGTTGCACTTATTCCATAATATATTAGTACTTCTGGTAGCCTATGCGATATCCAATATTATTTTCTAATATAATACAAAGGCAGTCATCCTTATTCATTGTTGCGTTTTCACGCAGTGAAACTGCCAGTGTTCAGGCAGACATTAGCCTTTGACCTTACATTCTGCTCTTTAGCACTTTGGCAACAGATTTGTCCACTACATTCTGTCGTTTGATTTCTTAGCGGCTGTTTCAATGGATGTTAATTATGGGTTCAGGTAAAGTGAAATTCTTAATAACTTCAACCTTCGCCCCGTTAATCATGATGTTTTTCATTGGCTGAGTGGTGAGGATTTTTGCTTTCTTTACGTCGAAGTGTAATCTATACTGAAGGTTGTAATCTTTGGTCTTCTTCAATAAGTGTTTCAAGTCCTGTTCATTTATCGTCTGCAAAGTATTATATCTAAAATTTGAGATATTATTCCCATTCTGTTTAATCTTTACACAACTTGATAAGTTAGGAAATATTTGTATTCTTAAAGCAAGGAAACTAGGCTATAAAGAGTTTATCTGGTCCTCCTAGAAACACATATTTAGATGATGGGTAAGGCAGGGACAGACAAACTGAGGAAGGGTGAGGGGTGCCACTTCTCTTGAAGGGAAAAAAAATTCAAATTTACAAATACAAAATAAAGTATGAAATTTAAACTTTAGAATTAAAAAAAAATCACATGTAATTACTTGTGCCTGAGACAGCTTTGGACCATTTTCCAGAAATGCTTGCATAGAAAATACTTCCTGGTTGCCACCTTATTTCTCCTCCCTATCTAGAACACTTTACAACTCCCTACACTCACAGCTGTCTTGAAAGTGTCAAGAGCTCTAAGACTGAAGCAACAATAGGTCATGGTTAATATGCCACTGGGCAGAGATGGGATTTAGCCCTGGAATTCCGGTCTCCAAGGATCCCTGGCAGCATTGTGATTAGTGTATCTGGCTACTGATCAAAGGTCGAAGGTTTCTCCCAGTGGCTCTCTGGAAGAAAGATGGCCTTTTCTCCATAAAAGACAGCTTTGGAAGCCCTATGGGGCAATTCTATTCTGCCCTGTAAAGTCAATATGAATAGGCAATTACAGGAATCAAAAGGGAGAGGTAATTTACAGAGTCCCAATAGGCAGTGCCATTCTGGATTCACCTTGCCCAGAGGGTCTGGTCCTATGCTTAGCACATAACAGGGAACTATGTTCTCACATGCCACCTGCCTTGCTTGGTCACTCTCATGTTACACGGTTCATTTTTTCCATAATAGTGATTATGACCTACAATTACATTATTTCTATATTTGCTTGCTGTTATGTATTGCCTTCACTAGAACATAAACACCATGCAATCAGGGACTTTGTCTTTCTTCCACATTTTATTATTAACATCTAGAATAATGCTCAAGCCCAATTTGCATTACTTTTTTTTTTTTTAATTGGGAAAAACATATTGGGGGTGCAAGGAGGTGAGGGTTGGAAGCAGAAAGGTGAGCATGGGCCAGGATGCAGTTGCAGAGCTGCACAGTTTGGTCGGTGGGGGGAGCAGGTGAAGGAAATGATGAGGGTCCAGAGAGGACCAGATACTACAGAGGAATGACAAGCATTTTCCAATGGTAATTAAACCAACTGTCTTATTGATTTGGGAATTGGATGCCGACTCTCTGGCTTCTTCATGCTGAACAGGGGCGTAGATGTAAAGGGGGGAAGGGAGGACGCTTTACCACCTTACTGGTGGTCTTGGGTTAAAACTGCTTGCCTTCTTGCTCTGTTAGAAGATATTTTCCTGTCATTTGCTCCCCTCTGGACTGCAAAGTGTTTTCCCAGGTGGGTCCAGTGGGGATGGCTGGTTGAACCCAGAGGCTCCATCCTCCTTTGCTTCCTTAGCTGTCAGTTGTATTTTCTTTTTGTCACTGGCACTGGGTTCAGGGTCAATTCTGAAGTAAAATTCAGAGTTAAGGTTACCTATAGGAAAGGGAGCAAACCTAGAGAGAACAAACTTGTGAGTTACAAATAGAAGGGCTTTGAGGGTGTTCTTTCAGGTTTACTGGGGGGGAGGGTGGCAGAAGGTGGCCTAGGTAACATTGGATACCCTAGGCATTCTTTTTTTTTTTCTCCTTCCCCACCCAGGAGTCAATCTGGGGACAATGGCACAATCTGGGGACAATGGCACAATCTGGGGACTGAGGAGCTCACCCTGAAGGCCACGATGGCTCACCCCAAGCCGAGGGCTGAGGGCAGCCCGCCCCGGGCAGAGGGCCGAGGGAAGCCCACCCCGGGCAGAGGGTTGCGACAGCTCGCCCTGAGCCGGGGGCTGAGGGCAGCCCACCCCGGGCAGAGGGCCAAGGGCAGCCCACCCTGGGCAGAGAGCCACGACGGCTCGCCCCAAGCTGGGGGCCGAGAGCAGCCCATCCTGAGCAGGGCAACACCCCCCCAGGAGCTGGCTGGTATACTCCCCCTCCAATTGCCCCTACCCCAGTCTTGTCCCCTCGCCTGACTGAGGACTCTGTGGTCAGGGATAGTGTTTCCAATTCCAGCACTGCCACTTTAACCCCCCATAAGTGGTCATACTATATTTTGAAGTAGGTGTCACTGCCCTCCCCCTTTATATATGATAAAGGGAACCTGAGAATTGTGAACAGACTCCCCCCAGGTCTAACCATCTTTTGGCAGAAGCATTAAACAGAACAAAATATGTGGTGCATTTAGGATGTCGGTTCTCTTGTGCATGCTGCCACTGTTAAGGTCATCAGACTCACAGTGACTTTCAGCAATCCATTACATAGGTAATAATTTTCTTTGGCCTGTCCAATGCATAGGAAATTGTCTTCTTTGGCCTGTCCAATGCATAGGTAATCATCTTCTTTGGCCTGTCCAAGGAGACCCAAACCTGCAGATGGCGGTCATGCATTCCATCCCCCACCTCCTACGCAAGTGGCCAGCGGGGCACGCCCCCCCAGAGCAGGAGGCCTGCGGGAGGCACGCACCCCCACCCCCACCCCCACCCCCACCGCACCACACGGGCGCTCTTGTGCGGGCGGCTGGCGGGTGCCCGCTTCCCCCACTGCCGCCATCCTGGCTCCAAGAATTCTCTCCAGACCAAGTCCACCTTGCAGCAGTGTGGTGGCTTCACTGCACCAGTCTTGAGGAGGGCCGGTGCCCAGCATCCATCCTGGGTGAGGGAATCCATTCGTTCCAGCTGTGGAAGCCTCATGGAGCTGCAGCAGCTGTGCAGCGCAGCGAGGGCTCTGCGGGGGGGGGGGGGTTGTTGGGAGCCACGAGACTCACCCATTTCTCCTTGGGAATCCTTGAATTCCTGTTGAGCCTTGATCTTCACTGAGGGCCAGTCATCAACTGTTTAAGTGTTCAATTATCAATAAGCCAAAATCTGTGGAAGGCCATAATGGCCCTGCTTTAAGTGGTTCACTGCTCCCACAGCTCACCATGCTGTCTCTGCCTCCGCTGCCATCTTGGATCTCCCAATTTGTATTACTAATCAACATCATCAGTTCAACAGATAAGGTAGTGCGTTAGCTCAATGAATAAAATATTTTCCGTTTACGATAGCTTAAAGTTTAGGGAAGTCACAATAGAATAAGGTCTAAATCAGTTTTCAATATTTGAAACAATGAATTTATGTAAGCTTCCTAAAAATAAATGTCTATTTTGCACAAATATATACAGCTCATTTTCTTATCATGTTGAACATTTTACGCTGTCACTGAAATACAGAGCTTTGATTAAGAATCATTATCCTTTCATTGTATCAATTATAATAAGGTACCCATCTAAAACAACACTATGCAAAAATATATTTCTTCTTTTTTTTTTTTTTTTGCCCTGGACCAGATGGTTTACTAGTGAAGTTTTTTTAATAAAATTTTTCTTTTATACTGGTTTACTTACAAAGTTCATATACATTCTTTTTCACACCAGATCTTTCCCCTTTCCTTAACCCACCTTTCCCTCCACTCATCAGATTGTATGACCCTATGATTAAGCACTCCAACACCCCACCACACCCTAACTCCACCCATCTTCACCCCTCTGCTCCTACCTTCCCCCCTTTGGATCCTCATACATGTTCTACAATAATGATCTAATACAGTATTTGTCCTATGGGACTGAGTTAATTCACCTAGCATAATACTCTCCAGTCCTTCCCACGTTAGACAGTCATTTACAAAACCACTGCTCCTGCGAGCTGCATAGTATTCCATCGTGTAGAATGTACCATAATTTCTTAATCCATTCAATTGTGATTGGACATTTGAGCTATTTCCATATCACCCACCTTTGGCTTAGTAGCATAATTTTCTATTCACTCTCTCTGTTGTTGTTGTTGTTGTTAAATGCCACTGAGTCATAGACGACTCATAGCAACCTTATGAATGAAAGACCAGAACACTTGTATAACTTTCATCGTTCATCTTATATTTACTAAATACTGTTGTTAGATGTCGTTGAGTCAACTACAACTCACAGAGACCCTATGAACAGCAGATCTGAACCTTGCCCTATTCTAAACCATCCTCACCACCACTAATATGCTTGAGCCCATTGCTACAATCGCTGTGTCAATCCATCTTGTTGAGGATGCTCCTCTCTTTCTCTTATCCTTCCCACTCCTTTTCCAAGGACTGGACCTTCCTAACAACATACTCAAAGTATGTGAGACAAAGTTTCACCACCCTTGCCTCTAAGAAGCACCCTGGTTGCTCTTCCTTCAAGATAGCCTTGTTTATTCTTTTGCCACTCCATGATATTCAGCACTCTCCTGCACAACACAACACAAATGCATCCCTTTTCCTTCTGTTGTCCTCATTCACTCATCCAACCTTCAGATGAATAGGAAGTCATTTTTAAAACCTTGGCTTATTAATGTTGTGGCCCCATGTGGGGGTTGGTAGAGTGGACATGCCAGATGAACTGGGGGTCTGGATGAAGGACTTTGCCAGCATTTGGGCATGCTGGATTGGTAAAACCCTGAAGGGCCTGAGGGCCTGTCTTTCATTATTTTTGCTCAGACATTCCTCTAGGTCATATAGCCCTGGTGTACAAGTTGCCGTACAGCGGTAACTTATGGCTGCTGTGAGGCTGAACACTGTGACAATAATGTGTCATATGCATTCATGGCTTATTAATTGTTGTCGTTGTTTGGTGCCGTTGAGTCACAGATGACTCACAGCGACCCTATGAATGAACGGCCTGAGCACTGTTCATACAGAGAGTTTCCGGAGGCAAGCCATTTCAGAAGTGGATGCCGCTCCTGCTTCCAGGCTTATTAACAGGGTAGTCAAAAAAGACACCACATATGCTTTGGGATCAACAGGCGTCTATGAGAGTTGATGAAAGCCGATTCTCTTTCCTGTGGTTAGATATAATTTTCTCCTTTATGGAATATTGGCCTTAACGTGAGAAATCACCAAAAACCTACTGCAATTGAGTCAACTCTGTCTTACAGAGACATCTCCCCATGCTGGGCTTCTGAGGCTGTAAAACTTTCTAGGAGGAGACTGTCCATCTTCCCCGAGTCAGAGCAACCGATGGATTCAAACCACTGACTTTTCTGTTAGCAGAGCAAAATGTTCATTTCTACACCATCAATTATATGAGAGAAATGTGTTATGTGTTTTATGATTTTACATGGTCTACTTGAAAGACTAATTTCACATTTAACTTACATGGTTAAAATGAAAAAGAATCACTCTTGTTTTCTTAAGGTTATATAATTGTTATTGAAGAAGAATACAGAGAACATAAACTTATCATTGATAGAAATATTTAAGATATAATTGTCTTTGCTTTTCTGTGACTTTTTTTTTTTTTACTCTACTCTCCAGTGTGGGGGGAAAAAATATCCTCCAAGTGACCGTAATCAAAATTTCGGTTAGGACAGGCTCATTTCCCTGTCGATTTCCTAAGCATCCTATAAGGTTGTTTCTGTTTGTTCTGTTAACAAGATTTCCAAACCTTCATTCAGCCCTCTGATGAGTTTGGAAAATTGGTTTTTAAAAGTATAATTAACAATATCAATTTATTTCTATTGCTGTTAAATATGTGAGGTTAACGATGTTAAGACAATTGAACATTTGGAAAAACATATGCTAGATACCTCGCTTCTTAAGTCAATACATATTCTAACAGGATTGGAAACTTAAATATAGGGGGAAGTAGGAAGACAGAAGCCACAAAAGTATAAGAAGATAGTAAAGAGGACTTCATCTAGGAAATCAACTTGTAGAAAACAAAGCAAAATATTTTTAATGATACACATCCCACACAACCCAGCTATTCCATATCAAATTATTTATCCAAGAGAAATAAAAGCATATATCCACGCAATCACATTTATAGACATATTCACAGCAGCTTTAAACATAAAAGCTCCAAGATGGAAAACAGCCAAATGTCAGCCAACATTGAAGAGAAAAATAAAAAATTGCTGCTTATCTATGTGAGGGAGCACGATTCGATTTAATATTAAAGAACATGAACTATTGACATATACAACATGGAAAAGCAGAGGGACAAAAATAAAGCAGAGAATATTTTTAGAAAGAACAAGTTTGTATATTAAACCACAATGATGAATACAGCATGACAGTGGTGCAAGGATAGATAACTATATCAGTGATAGTGAATAGTGGGGTCCAGAAATAAACCCATAAGTAGAAAATCAATGTATATCAGAGATAACATAGATGTCATGGAGAAAAATGTCAACTGCTAGTCAATAAATGATGCTGACACAATCTGAATAAAAATAGTAAAACTAATCTCTTTAAGAGCATTTACAAAAATAAACATCAAATAGGTTAAATACTTAAATGTGCAAAGCAAAACATTAAAGTTTTAGGATTAAAATATAGGAAAATATATAAATATGAGCTTAGGATAAGGAAAGATTTTTTTGTTAACCAACATAAGACTGAGATAATATATGTGCATCAAAAACAATGAGGTATCATTTTCCTCTTATTTAGGTTGGCAAAAACTACTTTGAGATGCAATTTTCCCAAAAGATGATCATATTTCACACTTGAGCAATTGTACTTCTAGAGAAAGGCTTTGCCCATGTGTACAAAAATATTTGTAAAAGAGCATATTTAGTTCTGCTGAAGAAGGAGGGACAATCTCCTTCTGTACCAGTCAGATCCTATTTGGCGGTATACACATAAAAAATAATAAAAATCTTTTTTAAAAGAGCATATTTAGGAATGTTGTTAGAGGAAGAAGAGGAAACAACCTATATGTTCATTAACGGGGATAAAAATGAGAAAATTGGGCTCTAGTTATAAAATTGAATGAGATTTAACATCTAAGTTATTTTGACTTTTTTTTTTAATCCACCACAGCTTCACATTTGTTTCAAAACCTCAGTGTCAATGATCCAGAACAGACTCATAGCTGACTCTCTAGAGGCTGTAAATCATTTGAGAGGAGATTCTCCATCCATCTTTCTCCAGAAACACCACTAGTGGATTCAGACCTCCAGAGAGGTTCGGGCTGGTAGCACAACTCCATGTGAACTACAGCACTGAAGGAAATATTCTCACAAAGGTGTAATCCTGCTGTGTTAGCATGGACAAATCCTGAAACTGTTTCAAAATCTCATGGAATCCAGATTTCCTGGATCCATTGGGGCTGAATAAACCTTTGAAATGATCTAAGATAATCTTCAAGCATTAAACCCAAAACATACCCTGAGTCTTCTTAAGGCCAAACAATATGTTTGTTTCATGTCTTAAAAGATGTCTTGATTTGCATCTCTCTCAGAGCTAGGGATTTTGAACATTTCTTCATGTGCCTGTTGGCCATCTGAATGTCTTCCTTGGTGAAGTGTCTGTTCATATCCTGTGCCCATTTTTCAATTGGATTATTCACCTTTAT
>NW_006399786.1:16733485-16734753 GCF_000299155.1 Elephantulus edwardii | reverse complement strand
TTGCAGAGTGGATTATATTTGGGGATTGGGGAATGTGTGTGGGGGATTACGTACCAATGAGGGAGTTTTTCTTTTGCGTTTGAAGGAGAGGAGCAAACGGGGGGGGGGGCGGGGAGAGGGGTGCAACAATGAATGAATGGAATTCCAAAATCTCTGTAGATGTTCATTGAAATGAAAAATAAAGAAATTAAATTTTAAAAAAAAAGATGTCTGCCTTGAGCACAGTGTTCTTTTAAGATTTATTTTCTGTTGTTGTTGGTGTTGATTGTCTTTGAGTCAAGCACGATTCATAGAGACCCTATGAACAAAAGGCCTGAAGGCCCTATACAACTATTGACATTTATCGTAGAGTTTCCAGAGGCATGTTGTTTATGAATTGGATGCCACTCCTGCAAACAGTCACTTGAAAGGTTAAACAGGGGCTTCCAGCGCCGCCTCTGGTCCGCTGCGTCTCTCCTGCCGCCATGCCTGGAGGTCTGCTTCTTGGAGACGAGGCCCCCAAGTTTGAGGCCAATACCGCCATCGACCTCATCCGTTTCCATGAGTATCTTGGAAACTCATGGGGCATTCTTTTCTCTCACCCTCGAGATTTTACTCCAGTTTGCACCATGGAGCTTGGCAAAGCTGCAAAGCTAGCACCAGAATTTGTCAAGAGGAATGTTAAATTGATTGCCCTTTCAATAGATAGTGCTGAAGACCATCTTGCCTGGAGTAAGGATATCAACGTGTACAATTGCAAGGAGCCCACTGAAAAATTACCTTTTCCCATCATTGATGACAAGAATTGGGACCGTGCCATCCTCTTGGGCATGTTGGACCCAGCAGAGAAGGATGAAAAGAGCATGCCGGTGATAGCTCATGTGGTGTTTATTTTTGGTCCTGACAAGAAACTGAAGCTGTCTATCTTCTACCCAGTTACCACTGGAAGGAATTTTTATGAGATTCTCAGAGTAGTTATCTCTCTCCAGCTGACCGCAGAAAAGAAGGTTGCTACCCCAGTCGATTAGAAGTATGGAGATAGTGTGATGGTCCTTCCAACCATCCCTGAAGAGGAAGCCAAAAAACTTTAGTTGGACAATGACCAAGGAGGATAGAAGGAGAATTGATGCCTTTGAGCTGTGGTGCTGGAGAAGAGTATTGAGAATACCTTGGAATGCTAGGAAAACAAACAGATTTGTCCTGGAAAAGGTTAAACCGGGGGGCTCCTTGGAGGCAAGGATTCTGAGGCTCCGTCTAACATACTTTGGACATGTTGTGAAGAGAGACTG
>NW_006399786.1:16721979-16733005 GCF_000299155.1 Elephantulus edwardii | reverse complement strand
TGAAAATGACACTCAACATTTCTTAGGATTCTTTACTCTGTGCCTTTACCAGCCTTCTGTTCCATTCAAGTATCAGAACACTGTACCTATATTGGACTCATATCTCATTGGATCTCTACAGGGTTTGTGATCAACTGTTCACTGTCAGTTCATGGTAGAAAAGTCTGCCTTCATGATAGAATGACTGTCAAGTTTTTTAGCCAACTTAATCAAAAGCTTTTCCTCCATTATTCATTTTGGGGAGCAAGAGTGAGGTTCAACTTCGTCTTAAGTATATATCCCAAAACTTGAGTAGCCTGAATATTCTTCAATATTTAGGATTTTTACTTTCAAAAATCCATTGCCATCAAGTCAGAAACAACTCATAGCCGACCCTCCAGGAAGAGATTGCCCACCTTTCTCTCTTGTAGCCCACGGTGGATTTGAACCACCAGAGAGGCACTACCTTTGGGTTAGCAGTCCAGCTCTCTATAGTGTGTGCCACCAGAGTGCCACCACATGCAGAACTGGAAGACAATATAGTTTCAACCCTGTACTTTCCCAGTACAGCCTGGAAGGGAAGAGTAAACAAAATATTTTTGTTATAATAAATTTTCTGTGATAAATTCTGTCAAAGTTGGGAGGCTACAGAAAAGATTCCCCTTATCTGCAGAGGAGGTTTGAGCAGTATGACGAGTGCCACGTGCCTTTTACACAGTATTTCTGTACGTTAAGAGCACCTTCTGGGAAAGGGGAAGAGATGGAAGATGTTTACTATAGAACTCTCTAGCAATGGATGACTATTTTCTGAGTTTTGCTTTTTAGGGATCAGCAAATAAATTCCTTTCTTAAAACTGGAAGAAAAAAAAATAAAGGTTAAACAGGAAAGTTGGCAGGCAGTGAGATTGAGTCTGTGAGGAAGAACAATTCAGAAAAGAAGTATGAGAAGGAGTGTACAATTTGAAGAATGTAATCAACGTAACTGAATTATGCAAGTTGATTTAGTATGTATATATGTTGTATGTGGTCTAGGGGTAAGAAGCAGTGCTATCGAGTACAGCTCATAACCACCTGTGAACAGCAGATCTGAACCCGGTCCTATCCTGTGCCATCCTCTCTGACACACTTGAGCCCATTGCTGCAGTCACAGTGTCAATCCATCTCATCAAGTGTCTTTCTCTCTTTTGCTGATTCTTCACCTTTTCAAACACAATGTTCCTCTCCAGGAATAACCTCTCCTAGCAACATGCCCAAAGTATGTGAGTTAAAGTTTTGTCATCTTTGCCTCCAAAGACATACTTGTTTGTTCTGTTTGAAGTTCATAAGATATACAGGGCTCTTCTCCAACGCCATAGCTCAAAGGAATCCATTCTTCTACCATCCTTATTCATTGTCCAGCTTTCAAGTGCAAAGCAAATGATTGAAAAGACCATGCCCTGAATCAAGAGTACTTTAATTCCCAAACTGGCATCACCGCTTCTCAGTAATTTGGAGAGGTCCCTGACAGCAGACTTGCCCAATGCAATACATCTCCTGATCTCCTGACTGCTGGTACCAAGGGTGTTGAGTGTGGATCCAAGTAAGATAAAATCATTGACAACTTCAATCTTTTCTCCATCTAAGACCATGAGGTCCAGGCTGGGTTTAAAAGGGGTCGTGGTACTAGGGATATTGTAGCTGATGTTAGATGGATCTTAGTTGAAAGCAGGGAATACCAGAAGAATGTCTATCTGCGTTTCATTGATTATGCAAAGGCATTTGACTGTGTGGATCATCATAACAAACTGTGGCTGACTCTGAGAAGAATGGGAATCCCAGAACATTTAATCGTGCTAATGCGAAACCTATACTTGGACTAAGAGGCAGTCATCAGAACAGAGCAGGGTAACACTGCACGGTTCAAGATTGGGAAGGGTGTGCGCCAGTGATGTGTCCTATCTCCATACCTTTTCAACCTGTATGCAGAGCAGATTATCCGAGAGGCTGGGCTCTATGAGGAGAAGCGTGGCGTTAGAATTGGTGGAAAATCTATCAACAATCTGCGTTATGCAGATGACACAACTCTGCTCGCTGAAACTGAGGAGGACCTCATGCACTTACTGCAGAGGGTCAAGGACTGCAGCCTTCAGTATGGACTGAGGCTCAGTGTCAAAAAGACAAAGATTCTCACCACTGGACCAACTGGTAGCATCAGAATGGATGGCAAAGAGATTGAGATTGTTCACAGCTTCAGTTTGCTCGGCTCCACAGTCAACACTCTTGGCACCAGCAGCCAGGAAATCAAAACAACGTATTGCAATGGGAAAGTCTGCTGTTAGGGACCTCTCTAAAGTACTCAAGAGCAACGGTGTCTCTCTGGAGACTAAGGTGCACCTGATACAGGCCATGGTCTTTGCAATCACTTGTTATGCATCAGAGAGTTGGACAATGACTAGGGAGGATAGAAGGAGAATTGATGCCTTTGAGCTGTGGTGCTGGAGAAGAGTACTGAATGTTCCATGGACTGCCAAGAAAACAAACAGATTCATCCTAGAGAGGGTTAAACCAGGCTACTCCTTGGAGGCAAGGATTCTGGGACTTCATCTGACATAATTTGGACATGTTGTAAGGAGAGACAGGTCTTTGGAGAGGGGCATCATGCTGGGTAGAGTACAGGGACAGCACAGGAGGGGAAGACCCTCTATGAGGTGGATTGATACAGTGACTGGGGTAATCAGGATGGGTGTGTCAGAGGCAACGCGATTGGCACAGGATAGAGCAGGGTTTAGGGCTGTTGTACATAGGGTCGCTATAAGTCACAAACGACTCAACGGCACATAACAACAACAAAGATCATGTTACTTAGCAGTCAAGTGGTGATGAATTTTGTCTTCTTCATGTTGAGACGCAATCCATATTGAAGGCTGTAGTCTTTGATCTTCTGTAACAAATGTCATTTTCAGCAAACAAGGTTGTGTCATCTGCAGTCTGCAAACCATTATAAAACATTTAAGAAGAAATAGATTTCCAGTGGAAAACCATGCATCAAGATGTTGCTATTATTATTTGGTGCCATTGGGTCAACTACAACTTGTAGTGACCCTACCTGTAACAGAAGAAAAATTTGTCCCATCCAGTGCCATCATCACAATCTCTGATGTGCTTTTCCAACCATGATGTTCTTTTCTAAGAACTGATCCCTTCTGACAGCAGGTCGAAAGTATATGAGACAAATTTCAGCATCCTTGCTTCTGCAGGGGAGCTCTGGTGGCCTAGCGGCGAGAAGCTGCGTAACAATCCCTCACCTCTAAAAGACACCTTGCCTGCGCTTTGTCCAATACAGATTGGTTTGTTCTTTCAGTTGTCCGTGGTATATTCTGTATTCTTTGTCAACAACCACAACATTTCAAAAGAATCCATTTTTCTTTAGTCTTCCTTATTCATTGTCCAACTCCCACAAGCACAGGAAGTAATTAAAAATATGATAAATAATAAACAAATAAAATATTATCAATTACAAATGCATCATGTTCATTTTCTTTAGGAAAAGTATAGCGTCAGAGTGGAGTTCACCATATTTGTTAGATTTTCTTTCTTAACAACGCTCCTAAAAATAGATCTACAGCAAACACAGCAAAATGCTACGATTACATAAAGTTGGGTGATGTATACACTGGTAGTTTTAATATTACATTACACTTTTTTGGTTGAATTATTTTCATAATGTTAAAAGGAGAAAAAAATGCATTCACAAATTCTGTGTGAATGCAGGTGACAGAAAAAGCTTTAAAGAAAAAGACATGACTTGGTTCATCAAATCACTAAGGCACGAGGACACGTAACCACGAGGTCTGTGATGGCAGAGCGAGCAGCTGCAGTGTCTAACTGCATGCACTGCGTAGGTTCTAAGGGAGCTCTGGTGGCTTGTTGTTGTTGTAAGGTGCCACCGAGTCAAGTACGACTCATAGTGACGCTGTGCACAACAGATCTGAATCTTGTCCTATCCTGTCCTATCCTGTGCCATCCTCGCCATCTCTGATACACGTTGCACCATGTCAATCAATCTCAGTGGGGATCTTCTTCTCTTTCACTGACCCTCCACCCTCTGAGGTATAATATTCTTTTCCAAGCAATAGCCTCTCCTAGCAAAATGTCCAAATTATGAGAGACAGAGCTTTGTCATCTTTGCCTCTAAGGAGCACTTTGGTGGCAATCCATGGAATATTCAGTGTTCTTCTCCAACACCGCAACTCAAAGGCACCAATTCTTCTGTAATGCTTATTTATTATCCAGCTCTCCGATGTACAGTAATGGTAAGGAATTGCGCTGCCAACAAAAAGGTACATGGTTCGAATCCATCAATTGCTCTGCAAGAGAAAAATGGGCAATCTCCTGTCCTGTTAACTTGCTTCTGAAAACCTGCTGGAGGGTCAGCTATGGGTAAGCATCTCCAGACTCAACAGTACACAACAACAACATAGGTTCTAGGGTGTTCGATGGAAGAAGGAGCAGGCAGCCTGTCAACAAACATTAAACTTATACCCCTTTCTTTTTATTCACAGACATTTCCTCAGTTCTAGGACCATCAGAGGTCTTTACAGAGGCATTACTTAATCAGCTCTGCCAGCTTGGGGCCCAAGTAAACAGATCTCTGTTGACCTGGAAACTCGCTTTTGGCCACAGGGCACGGCAGTGTCTCTCACACTGTGGTTGATGCAGCAGTAGCCTTCAGTTTCTGACCTGAGTCAGTGGTGAAGGCGCACATTGTGGTACTGCTTCAAGGAGGAGAAATTAGACTCTGTTCTTCTTGCTGCAGGGTGTTAGTTCCAAGTAGACACTGAAATCCTCTCAGAAAAGGGGATGAGCCCAAGCCAATCTGATTATGAGAGCACTAAGAGTTCTTGGGGAGATTTCTCCAGTAGAGCATCTTCCTAAAATCTGGATTTTGTATCGTCCAGCAACATCTTGTTGCCAAGACTTGGCTTTTGTTTGTTGGTTTCTATGGATTTTATCCACATTTTAAAATGTACTCAGAACATCAGTTAAAACAGCATTGTTGATGGGCAGGGGCTGGGGGTGGCTAATCATAAGGTCGTACAATATGACGGGTGAAGAGAGAGGTGGATGAAGTAAAAGGGAAAGATCCAGTATGAAAAACAATGTATATGAGCTTTATAAAGAAACAGGTATTCTAAAAAAACAAACTGTATTATTGGTATAATGATTTACAGTCTCTTTTGAAAGATGGGCAATCTCCACTCCTGCAATTTACAGCTTCTGAAACCCAGTGAAGGGTCAGCTCTGAGTCTGTTGTGACGTAAAGGCAATGGGGGTTTTATATCTTTGTATTGTTGTTGATTTTTTTTTATTAGTGCAATAGGGCTGGGTAGAAAATATCAACACCAACCTTTACAGAATATCCTGGAAAACAAAATGACTCCACCAGCACTTTGAACAAAGTAAAAACTGTGTAAGGCTGGTTATGATATTTTATTGGTGTCCAATCAACAGGCCTATTAATAGTCAAAAGGAGCTCTGGCAGTACGGCACACAGTGCATCAGCCTGCTGACTGAAAACCGGCAGCTCAAACTCACCAGGCTCTCCATGGGAGAAAGACAGGCCATCTCCTCCTGTGCAGAATTATAACTCTGGAAAGCTAACGGGGAACCTCTCTGTGAGTGGGAATCCACGCACTCAATAGCACTGGGTTCATTAATAGCTGGTTGAATTATAGCAGCTTAAGATAAAGAAAAGCTCATCTCATTGTCCAGAGAAAGGACAGAAACATTTATCAAAGATGGAAGGAGTCTCAGAAATCACTGGCATTGTCTTGATCAAGAGTTGGAAAAGAATAGAACTTTCAGTCTGTGCCTCTACATCAGCTCATAGGATGAAACATTATAACTAAAGTTGGCCTGGGAACAAATGATGTTCTAAGCTATTTTTACAGAATCTACAAATATATAAGGAAGCCCAGTGATGTACTGTGTTATGTGCTGTACTGTCAACCAAAAGGCCAGGGTTCAAATCTACTAGCTGTTCCTTGGGAGAAATATGGACATACTCCTCCTGTAAATATTTACAGCCTCAGAAACCTGACAGAGAGTTGCTGGGAGTCAGAGTCACCTCAGATGCTGTGGGGTTTGAGGTTTTGGTATGGGTTTTCGGGGGGGGGGGCATGTTTGTTTTTGTTTTCATTTCAGATGTCAAAGTGAGCCCAGTCTTCTATTGGAGCTCTGTATCTCTGGACAGCAGGTACTCCAAACTATGATTACTGTAAAAGTGAGACCGCCAGACTCTTCTGAGAGTGAATCAAGGTACTGTTGTAGTTGTTGGGTGCCATCAAGTTATCCCTGACTCATAATGATCCTATGAACAATTCAAACCATGCCCAACCCTGTGCCCTCCTCTGTCTCCGCCATGCTCAAACTCATCTCTGCCATCTACCCCTCAGCCATCTACCCCACTGAGGATCTTCTCTTTCCCTGACCTCCATTCTCCAAGTCTGAGGTCTTTTTCCAAGAACTGACCCCTTCTGGCAACATGTATATGAAAGAAAGTTGCACCATCATTGTTTCCAAGGAGTATCCTGGTTGCACTTCCTCTAAGACAGATTTGTTTGTTCTTTTGACAGGCTATTCAGTACTCTTCACCGTCACCACAATTCAAAGGCATCAATTCTTCAGGGATATTTCTTATTCATTGCCCAACTTTCATATTCATACAAAGTAGCTGAAAATACCACAACTTGGCTCAGGCGCACCTTGGTCTTGAAACTGTCATTCTTGCTCCTCAGTGTTTTAAAGAGGTTCTTGACAGCAGATTTGCACAATGAAACATCTCTTCAGGAGGGGTGAGGAGGGAGTCACATTAGTAGCAGAGTATAATCACTCAGTCAGGACAGCTTCTGAAATGTGTCTGCAGGGACCTCAGTCTTGAGTCCCACGCTTTAAGTCAGTGTTACAAAGCTCTTAGTCCTGCCAACTATGGCTTTCCCCTCACCCTGCCCCAGTCCTCAAAAAAAACTTGGGCATAGCAGTCCCAAGGTCCACTCCACCTTATATCAGGTCTCTGGCCCTATGCTTCAACCACTGCTGTAAGCCTAGCTGGAACAAGAGCCTCTGGGCACGCATTGCATGCTTGCTTCTCCTTTGTTGGTAGTGAGATTTTCCATAACTTAACTTTTGGTTTCTTGATGACTGTTCCCACAGATATAGATTGTGGATACAAGTAAAATGAAATCTTGACCACTCCCCATCTCTTCTCCATCTATCATGATGTCACTTATTAATCCAATTGTGACAATTTTTGTTTTCTTTATGTTGAGGTATCATCCTTTTGGAAGGCTGTAGTCTCTGATCTTCTCCACTAAGTGTTTTGTTCATTCACTTTCAACAAGCAAGGTTGTGACAGCTGCATAACCTAGGTTGTTAATGAATCTTTCTCCAATCTTAATGCCATATTCTTCTTCATATAGTCCAGCTTCCGAGTCGAGCACAACTCATAACGAGCCCCTGAACAACAAATCTGAACCCTGCCCTACCCTGTGCCAACCTCACAATCTCTGTTCCAGCCCATTGCTGCAGTCACTGTGTCAAACCACCTAGTGGTGGTTGAGTCTTCCTCTCCTTCACTGTCCCTCCACCTTTCACATGATGTCCCTTTCTAAGGAACAGCCTCTTCCAACAACACATCCAAAATATATGAGACAAAGCTTCACCATCTTTGTCTCCAAGAACCACTCTGGCTTCACTTTCCCCAAGACATATGTACCTGTTTGTTCTTTTGGTAATCCATGGGGTATTCAGTCCTCCCCTCCAACCCTACACTCAAAGGCATCAATTCTTCTTCTATCATCCCTATTCATTGTCCAGCTCTCAGCAGGTACAAACAGACTTCTTTGGTTACCCTAAGCATAAGAGCCAGGTGGTTCTGCTTTAGGGATCTAGGAAGTTAAGTGAAGACAGCTGCAAACTGCTAAGGTAGCAGAGAGGGAAAGAGGGACTTGTAGGGGTTGGGAGGAGAGAGCATTCACTTAAAACAGCCTTTCAACCAAAACCCAAAGCTGAGAATCAGAAAGGCTGCCAAGAAAAATAAACAATTGGAACATGAATTTGCTCCAGATAAAATTAACTTTATCTGCCTCGTAATTTTTTTTAAAGCACACTGGAGGCACAGAGCAGTAAATGGAAACATAATTTCCATTTAGAAAATAGTAGCACATTATGAAACACAAGTAGACACACATAAAGTAGATCATAAAGTTATAGTAAGTAAGGCAGTGAAGCATTTCTACAGATTTAGGATCCCCTGAGCAACAATAATGAGTCAGAATCACTTTGGCAGCATTGAGTTTAGGGTTTTTTCCTTTTATTTTGTACAGAAGTTGGTACAAACAATTAATAGAGGGATTTTAATAAAAATTAACCCCTGATCCCACTTCACATCAACACCCCTGTTCAGTATGAAGAAGCCAGAGAGTCTGCTCCCAATTCCCAAATGAGAAACCCACAAGTGAAAAAGACAGTTTGTTTAATCACCATTGGACTATGCTTACCATTGTCCTCTATCATCTGGTCCTCACTGGATCCTTTCCATGTCCTTCACCTGCTCTCCCCACCAACCAAATTGTGCAGCCTTACAACTGCATCCCTGCAATTTTCATCCCTGCCCATCCTCATCCTTCTGCTCCCAACCCTCACCTCTGTGTATCCCCAGCATGTTTTTCCCAATAAAATTTAAAAAAAAAAAACCGGAACAACCCAGGGTACCTTGAAAGAAAGTCTTACTTATCTGTTTCCAAAAAAATCACAGCCATGAAACTCTCTGGACACAAAAGAAAAACTAGAAAAACTATTGTCTGAAACCATGTGTTTCAGAAAATTCTGAAAAGCCTGAGTCATCACAAATTGGAATTGACCCAAAGGCAACCAAAAAAGAAAAGGCTAATAAAACAATATTTTAAATGGAAAATGTACAAGTTCATCATGCACTGTTGTTGTTGCTGTTGCTAGGTGTCATCAAGTTGAGTGAGATTCCTCGTGATCCTGTGAACAACAGATCTTAAACTCGCCCTATCCTGCGCCATCCTCACATCTCTGAGAGGCGTAAGTCCACTGAGACATCCACGATGTCAACCTGTCTTGTTGAGGGTCTACCTCTCTGCCTCTGACCCTCCACCATTCCCAACATGACGTCTTTTTCCAAGGACTAGCTTCTCCATGTGACTACAGACACTTGAAATGTAACAGAGATGACACTGCAGTCCAGCTTAAAAAGAAATAATCTGCTCAGTGAATGTATTAGAACAATTAATTATTCAAGTATTTTTAAAAAATAATACATCCCTATCACATTATTCAGGGGGGGAAATATATTCTGAAAGAATTAAATATCTAAAGAGAAACAGAAAACTATTAAGAAGAAATTTTTTAATTTCTTTGTTCAGGGAAAGAAAAAGTTTCTTCAGTAAATGGACAAATTTTAAAAGCACTTACAGTAAAATAGAAATACATCTGACTGCAATTAAAAAAAAAAGACACTTCTATAAATGAAGAAGGGAGCACTGGTAGCTAAGTGGTAAGGGGCTGAGCTGCCAAACCAAAGGCAGGTGGTTCAAATCCACCAGGTGCTCTGTGGGATATAAGTGGGCAGTCTCCTCCCATGCTATTTATAACCTCTGAAACCCTTTGAAAGCGATGAGTCGCTTCTAACTTGATGACATACAGCCACCACAACCATAGGCACTCCTTTTTCTACTACTTACAGAATAAGTGTCCATGTTTTCATTCCACAAAGAATCTCTCAATGATTTTTTAAAAGGAAAACAGAAAACTAGTTACTGAAGGTTTTCTGATGCACTCAGAATAAAATAATAAATCTGTGTTCTGTGCAAAAATCCATTTAATAAAAATATAGTCATCTAACAACATAAGAAGGTAGTCTATTAACTATCTGATTTTAAAGAACTATCAAGTGTTTGAAAGGTCTGCTCACTTTTCACTTACTGGCAATTTAATGCCCACCTCCTTCTTCCCCAGCCTGTGGGTGAAATGGGTGTCAAGCTCTGGAAAAAAAAAAAAAAAGTGGAAAACAATCCTGTCAGTCACACAGATAGCTAGAGTGATTTCTCAATTCTTATAGCTATCATAATGGCAGCCGCTGATTTGAAATCTTATAAAACCAAGGAGCTCTGTGCTTTAACACATGCTTGGAATTCTTATTGCCATGAGGGACAATTGTTGTGATCTGTTCTGCCCCCTGCAGGTCATCCTCACAAAACGCCACTTCCCCTCTTGATCTTTATTTCCAACTCCTCTTCATCTCTATTTCTTGTGTACAAATTCTCTAATCAGCACGAGTAATTTGATAAAATCATAACTTCCTTTCATTGGTCTCCTCAGCACCAATCGCTTTTTGCAATCACTTTTCTAATACTGTAATTTCACCTTTGTTAATATAATAAAAATGCAACAGAAAATGAAAAATGTAAAGGAGACAGAGGGAATGTTTAGCATTTCTTTATCACATAATCAGCTGATTTTATTTCCTTCCACTATAACTCTGTTCGTGTTGGTGGTAGAAAGGCGAGAAGAGCTGCCTTCCAAATGTAACCCAGTTCAACAAGCTGACCACTTCAATTTCTCCCACTTCTTTCTTTTTTATTTACTTGTTTTGAGTTTGGTAAAAGTTTACAAAACATATTGGATTTCCACTCAAACAATGTACACATTTTGTTTTATAATAAACTACAACACTCACATTTGCATACCCCTTCTCAGCTTCAGGGCTTTATCCTTGAGCAAAAGGGGCTCTTTAAACCTTGCTGTTGTTGTGCGCTGAGTCATAGCTGCTCCTCCAATGGGTTTTCAGGAGGTGTAAATCCCATGGGAGGAGATTGCTTAACTTTCTCATAGCAGCTGGTGGATTCAAATTGTTGGTTATTTTAAGGAAGAAGTGCCTCTGTGGTATTACTGGTCACCTTATAAATCTACTGTTTAGCAAGGAGTTGGAAACAACCCAAATGCCCATCAACAAACGAGTGGGTAGAGAAGCTGTGGTATATTC
>NW_006399786.1:16715120-16720909 GCF_000299155.1 Elephantulus edwardii | reverse complement strand
ATGACTAAGGAGGATAGAAGGAGAATTAATGCCTTTGAGCTGTGGTGCTGGAGAAGAGTATTGAGGGTACCATGGACTGCTAAGAAAACAAACAGACTCACCCTGGAGAGGGTTAAACTGGGCTGCTCCTTGGAGGCAAGGATTCTGAGGCTTCATCTGACATACTCTGGTCATGCTGTAAGGAGAGACCAGTCCTTGGAGAAGGATATCATGCTTGGGAGGGTGGAGGGCAGGCGCAGGAGGGGAAGGCACTCTAGGAAATGGATTGATTCGGTGACTGGAGTAATCGGGATGAGTGTGTCACAGACAATGAAATTGGCACAGGACAGAGCAGAGTTTAGGGCTGTTGTACATAGGGTCGCTATGAGTCACAAGCGACTCGACGGCACATAACAACAACAACAACAATAGGTTGAGACAAAGCTCAGCCTTACAAATCAGGATCATATGAATTCTATTTGAAATAAAAATAAAATTAAAACTCTCAGATGGCCTTATGATCCTATCTCCCAATTTCAAATGCCTTTTGCCTCACATATCTGCTTCTTTTTTCATTGAATATTCCTAACTATGAGACATATACAGTTGTAATTGTTGTTACTGGGAAAAAGAGAAGATGACAATATATGACAGCACAGGAAACCATGGCTTCTCCGTTGGGTTCCCTATAAGGAACAGCTAGAAACCTGGCCCTCTCCTCTAAAAATTAAGTGGCATGCACCATCGCACTATTTCTGCCATGCTCAGGTCCAGTGTTGTCACCATATCAATCTACCTGATTGGGGGGGGTGTCTTTCTTTCTGACTCTCTACCTTTCCCAGCAAGATGTCTTTTTCTAAGGACTGGCCCCTCTTGACAATATGCCCAAATATGTGAGACAAAGTTCTTTGCCTCCAAGGAGCACCCTCATTGTACTCCCTCCAAGACAAATGTGTCTGCTCTTTTAGCATCTTATGGCAACTTGCGGTTGCTGTGATGCTATCCACTGTGACACTCATGTGTCAAATGTGATAACGGTTACCCACGGTGGGCAGTGTTCGGTGGAACTTCCCTACTAAAACAAGCTTGGAAGCAGGAGTGGCATCCACTTTCGAAATGGCTTGCCTCAGGAAACTCCATGAGCAGAGCTCAGGTCTTTCATCCATAGGACCACTATGAGTCATCTACGACCCGACGGCACCTAACAACAACAACAACAACAGTACTCTTTGCCAACATCATCATTCAAAAGCATTCATTGTTCTTCTTGTCTTCCTTATCCATTGGCCAACTCTGACATGCATACAAAACAGTTGAAAATATCATTGTTTGAGTCAGGCACCCCTTAGTCTTTAAACTGACAACATTACTCATTAGCATTTTGGAGAGGTCCTTGACAACAGATGTGTCCAATGCAACCCATCTTTTGGTTTCTTGATTGCAGCTACCATGAGTGTTGATTTTGGTTCCACATCAAATGAAATCTCAGCATAAAAAGAAGAAATTCAGGGGATATGAGGGGCATGGGTAAATTGTTAGTAGTCCTTCACACTGGACTACCACTCCATGGTCTTCCTTGAACTTCAATTTGGCTTGCCAAAATTAAAGGCTGGTACATACAAGTGAGTTCTAAAACCACACTGACCCAGCATGAGATCCAACTTCTACCACCAACTAGCATCTAAATTTGGGGGAGTAATTAACCTTTCTGCAATTTCCTCTCCTGTAAGACAGGGGTGATAAAATCCATGTTTCTGGATCATTATTAGGATTAAATGAGGTAACATACATGAAAGCATTTTGCAAAATATCTGGCACATAGTATGCAATTAATAGATCATTCACTAATATTATTACCAAAAAGTGCAAAAATTAAGTGACTCTCATACCATAAGGAGCTAAATAAGTGAGAGCATTCTCTAGAATCCCAAAATCTGCTGGTTCCCAAACGCCAACTCTGGTCATCGTATTGTGGTGATGCTGACATTGGATGAGTCAAATTAATCTTGGGTAGGCACGCAAGTACATCACTCTCAAAAGATGAAATCTTTTCCAAGTCCATGACTCTATAAACCTGTGGGCAAACCTCCAATAACCAATGACAACTTTTTTCCTTATGCAGGGATAGTAATAGTTGCATGGTAATAGTTCTCATAAGGTGCAAATGTATGTGATGTCTCTCTGTGCTTCGAAATGCCCTTCTTTTGCAGCGCTTCTGAGAAATAAAGTTGCTGTCCATTATTGGTTTCTGCCCATGGTATAGTCAATATTTTTTTGCCCAGGACCATGATTAAAAGGTAACAGTATTCCTTATTTTCTAACTTTTACATGTATATGTTGTTATTTTTGTTGTTAGGTGCTGTCGAGTCACTGGAAACACAGTGACCCTATGTACAACAGCTCTGAAGTCTGCACTGTCCTGAACCAGTTTCACTGACTCCCCTATTGTCCCAGTTACTGGATCAATCCATCTCATCAAGGGTCATCCTCTCCTGTACTGTCTCTCTTCCCTTCTGAGCATGATGTCCTTCTCCAAGAACCAGTCCCTTCTGGCCATCTGCCCAATGTATATGAGATGGAACTTCAAAATCCTTGCCTCTAAGGAGAAACTCTCCAACATAGACCTATTTGTTTTCTTGGTGGTCCATGGTATGTTCAAGACTTCTCCAGCACCACAACTCAAAGGCATCAATTCTGCTTCCATTACCCTTAGTCATTGTTCAGGTCGCTGATGCATAGCAAGTGACTGCAAAGACTATGGTCTAAATGGATTGATTCGGTGACTGGGGCAATCGGGATGAGTGTGTCAGAGGCAATGAGATTGGTACAGGACAGAGCAGAGTTTAGAGCTGTTGTACATAGGGTCGCTATGAGTCACAAGCGAATCGATGGCACATAACAACAACAACAACAACATGGTCTAAATCAGGTGCACCTTAGTCTCTAAACTGGCATCATTGCTTCTCAGTACCCTGAAGAGGTCCCTGACTGCAGATTTTTCCCAGGGCAATTTGTCCCAGGGCAATTGGTGCTAAGAGTGCTGATTGTGGAGCAGAGCAAGCGGTAACTGTTAACAACCTTGATCTCTTCTCCATCTATCATGGTGCTACCAATTGGCGCAATGGTGAAACTCTTCGTCTTCCTGATGTTGAGCTTCAATTCATATTGAAGACTACATACAGTCCTTGACCTTCTGCAGCAGCCACTTCAGGTTCTCCTCAGTTTCAGCAAGCAAGGTTGTATCATCTGCATAACATAGGTTGTTCATGAGTCTACCTCCAATCCTGATGCCACAGTCTTCCTCATAAAGCCCAGCCTCCCGAATTATCTGTTCTGCATATAGATTGAAAAGGTATGGAGACAGTGCTCACTTCGGCAGCCCATATACTAAATTTGGAACGATATAGAGAAGATTGTGCAAGTGGCCCTCGCACAAGGATGACATGCAAATTCATGAAGTGTTCCATATTTTTTTAAAAAAATAGCAAAGAAAAGGTATGGAGACAAGACACATCCCTGACACACTCCTTTCCTGATTTCGAATATGCATATGAGAGATTAGAAATGCCATAGTGTGGGACAGGAGCACCTTTGTACTCATAGTGACATCTTGCTCTATATCTCTTTAAAGAGGCCTTTGCCACAGATTTTCCCAAAGAAATATGTGGCTTGATTTCTTGACTGCTGCTTCCACAGACACTGATTGTGGATCCAAGTAAAATGAAGTCAGTCTTTTCTCCATTTATCATAATGATTTTTATGGGTATAGTTGTGAGGATATTTGTTTTCTGATTCTAGGTGTTAATATCAATCCATCTCAGTACCCAGGCAGACTCAGGCACCAGAGCTTCCTTCATTGCTTGCTATGTGTCTTTAAGGAAACACATTTACTGCAGATAATTTGAGTTTCAAATTATTCCTCTAGGTTTTCAAATTTACCAGAGTATAGTTTTTCATAATATTCTGATATTATCAGTTAAATTTCAGGTTCTTTTCTGATGTCACCTCTTTCATTTTTAACTCACGGTATTTGTGTCTTCTCTTGTGTTAAGTTTGCAATGGCTTATCTCTTTTACTAACCCTTTTGAAGAACCAGCTCTTAATTTTGTTGATGATTTCATTTGCTTTTCTCCACAGCCAATAGTGAGGAAAACAAATGGACAATGATGGTCTTTGATATTTGATCAAGTTTCTCAATTAGAGACAGTATGCATCATTTACCTTAAAAGTCATTTTTAGTGATTTCACTACAAGGAAGTCTTGCTACTTGCAATAGATTCTTCGTTCCCTGCATTCTTCATGTTTCCACAGAAACATTAGATATCATTAACTACTCCCTCCTTCAATTCAAACCCTAAACCAGTTGCACAGAATCTACCTACTGTGGACCAGTTCTCAGGGCACCATGAGAGCAACTGAGGCAAGAACATGTTTGGCATAGTCAAGGAATATGTTGTTGTTGCCGGGTGCATTGAGTTTGTATGATTCATAGCGACCCTATGAACAAACAGTCTGAGTCCTGCTCTATCCTGTTCCATCCTCACACTTCCTGACACCCAAGAGCCCATGGCAGCAGTCTCCATGTCAATCCACCTGGAGGAGGGTCTTCCTCTCCTTCACTGATCCTCCACCCTTCCCAGCATCATGTCCTTCTCCAAGGAACAGCACCTCTTGTCAATATGCCCAAAATATGTGAGGTGAAGCCTCATCATTCTTGCCTCCAAAGAGCATTCCGGCTGCATCTTCTCCAAGACATACCTGTTTTTTCTCTTGGCTATCCATGGGATGTTCAGGGCTCTTCTCCAACACCACAGCTCAAAGGTGTCAATTCTTTTTCTATCATCCTTATTCATTGTCCAGCTCTCAAAACTAAAAGTAATTGGAAAGATTATAGCCTAAAACAGAGACACCTTAGTCCTCAAACTAATATTATTACTCCTCAATAATTTGGAGAGGTCCCTAACTGCAGATTTTTCCAAAAGGAAAGGAACATGCAGGGCTTGAATTTCTTGAGTGAGGAGCAGATGTGACCATAAGAATAATGGGATTAGGCCACATGAGGCTTGTTGACTATTGCATAGATTTTTATTTACATTCTGAATAAGAAAATTAAGTTTGAGGAAATACTATGATAGAAAGTAACTCCCGCTTCTTTGGCAATAAGAACAAAATCATCAACAAATAAAAGTAGATGTCTCAGTATTATGTATCGTGCTTCCCTCATCCTGGGGTTCACATAGGCTTCCATAGACAGTACAAGACTCCTCAAAACTGAGGCAAAGGTTCACAGTGACTCACAGCCTGGCCATGTAAATGAACCTGTACACCAGAATCCAAACAGGAGCTTTGGTCGCATACCACCCACCTTCTTCCAGCTCCCCTGCCCTTATCTAGTCCTCTCAAGTTCTCATTTCTCTTCTTCGGGAATTTTTGACAATTGTAAGTGCGAGCACAGGAGTGGCTGCTCTGTGTGATATGCCAAGACGTAACTCCAGCTGGAACATCTCTGATTCTGCCAGTCACGGGGCTCCTTAGCACTGTGGAGGCTCTCCGCATAGCTTCCCGTAACCCATTTGGTTTTGCCACTGAATAGATGAGAGATATAACATAAGGCCAAGAAGCTCTGATGGAGAGAGTGCATTAAATAATGCTATACTAGCCAAGAGATTGAGATTGTTCACAGCTTCAGTTTGCTCAGCTCCACAGTCACCACTCTTGACACCAGCAGCCAGGAAATCAAAAAGCGTATCGCGATGGGAAAGTCTGCTGTTAGGGACCTCTCTAAAGTACTCAGGAGCAACAGTGTCTCT
>NW_006399786.1:16708900-16714790 GCF_000299155.1 Elephantulus edwardii | reverse complement strand
TTGACTCGGTGACTGGGGTAATCGAGATGGGTGTGTCAGAGGCAGTGCGGTTGGCGCAGGATAGAGCAGGGTTTAGGGCTGTTGTGCATAGGGTTGCTATGAGTCGCAAACGACTCGACGGCACATAACAACAACAACAAAAACATACTAGCCAAAAGGTCAGCAGTTCAAATCCATCATTTGCTGCTCAGAAGAAAAGTGGGCAGTTACCTCCTATAAAGATTTCCAGCCTTGGAAACGAAATGCAGGACCACTCTGAGTTGTAACTGACTCAATGGTTGTGAGTTGGGTTTGAGTTTCGGTCTACATAATGCCACCACCAGTCAGCACCACATTAACCTCAACAACAATCAGGACAGTCACCACAGCATTGTGAGGGGTCGCTGAGTCTGTTCACAGTGCTGATCCTGGTCCATCTTCACAGGTTAGAGTCAACCACGACTGGGGAACATTCCACAAATGAGTCCTCCTTAGTGATACACTTGGAGCAAAGCTTTCGGCCAGTGAAGGACCTTCCCTGGCACAATTCATATTGAGGAGAAACAGCTACACACATCCTATGAAAACATACAAGGGGAGCATATGGAGAAGTTCCTTCAAGCCTAGATATGAATCCAGAAAAATTGGATGTTGTTTAAAACGAATTCAAATGGGTAAAGATCAATACTGTAGGCATTGGTGAGTTGAAAGGGACTGGCATCGGCCATTCTACTCATGGTCTTCTAGGCTAAAAAAGACAAATTATAGAAGAATGGCATCATATTCATAATCAAAAAGAACATGTCAAGATCTATCTTGCTGTGCAATGCTGTTAAAGGATAATATCCATATGCACACAGTGACAGCCTGTTCATATGACAGCAGCGTCAGTGTCATCATTTTGCTGGCCCTTGAACTAAAAATTGATTTCTAAATGCTACCCTAGGGGAAGCTCTGGCTACATTTGCATCCTGGTCATGTTTACTAGAGTCTCATAGAGAAAACACGAGGGTTCTCTCCCATGGTTTTCTTCTACAATAGAAGGTCTGAATGACTAAAGCCTGAAGTACGAGACCAGCTGGTTTGCTTTAACAGTGCTGGCGGGCTCTGCTTTTGCCACTGATTGAATTTTAAAATCTGAGCAGGATTCAGAGGAGAAAGGTTAATGTGACACCCTATTGTGCTAGTCATTGCTAACAGCAGAAAACGGTCCTCAGTTTTAACATTTCCAAATGCTGATACAAGCCTGAGGGTATTAGCATTACCGCTGCTCTGCTTATGACAAATTATTGCATTCATACAGATAATCACACTCAGTCCAAAACTTGGAGGGGAAGTGGATTGTGCCTGAAAAAGAACCCCTTAGCCTGCATGTTCACCAGCATCTTTTACAATGTCCTCTGACAACCTAGTTTATCAAGCCTCATGGGTACCAATCTGTCAGCCCATGGTCCACTTATGACCTCTCATTGTGCTGACTGTCCGTTATTAGTGAGACATGCTAATGGTGGTCCTTTGATGCCTACAACACCTCCACTGCAGATGGTCTTCTCCCACAGCTGATTCTCTGGGTGCTCACATGCAGCCTTCTTGTGACCCTTTTCTTCAGACTCTAATAAGGACTCATGTATAGTTTGAATTGTGTTTCTCCAAAACAACATGTTGATGGTCCAGTGATGGTCCTTTGAGTGAGCTGTTCATTATTAGTGGGAAATGCTTCTTCTCCAGTCATTTGAATAAAGAAAGCTCAGTAAGTGTAACTATTGGTCTGTCTTTGCTCTTTTAGCTACCTACCCTACCACTTAAGAGTGTTACACTCTTGGCCCCAGCACCAGTAGTCAGGAAAGCAAAAGATGGATTGCACTGGGAAAATTTGCTGTCAGGGACCTCTCCAGAGTACTGAGAAGCAACGATGTCAGTCTAGAAACTAAGGTGCACCTGATCCAGGCTACGGTCTTTGCAATTACTCGCTATGCATCAGAGAGCTGGACAATGACTAAGGATGACAGAAGAAGATTCAAAACCTTTAAGTTGTGGTGCTGAAGAAGAGTCCTGAACATACCATGGACCACCAAGAAAACAAATAATTCTGTCTTGGAGAGGGTGAAACCAAGTTTCTCCTTGGAAGCTAGGAGTTTTAAACTCTCACATACTTTTTGAGCACATGGCCAGGAGAGACCAGTTCTTGGAGAAGGACATCATGCTTGGAAGGGTGGAGGGACAGCATAGGAGAGGAAGACCCCAGCAGAGATTGGCTGACACATTAACTGGGGCAATGGGAGTAGGTGTGTCAGAGTTAGTGAGACTGGCTCAGGGCCGGGCAGGATTCAGAGCTCTTGTACATAGGGTTGCTTTGAGTCGCAGATGACTCGATGGCATGTAATAACAACAACAACTACTTAAGAAGGGAACTCTGATGGCCTAGTCCATAAGAAGCTGTGCTGCTAACCCAGAGGTCATGCCTATATGGCAGTTCAAATCCATCAGCAGCTCTGATGGAGAAGGATGATCAATTCCCTATTGTGTGATTTACAATCTTGAAAATCCAATGAGTAGGTTCCGACTCAAAAGGCAGTGAGAGAGAGATTGCTTGGGAGGAATAATTTACCTGGTTGGGAAATCCATCAAGAATAAACAGCATCTCCTCTTCCTGCCAGAAGTAAGTCTGCTTATGGAAGGTACAGTCTCCTCTGTGTGTGCCACAGTGCAGGGTCTATGCCACTATGCAGGTAGTAAGTTCTTCGATGTGAAGTGAAGAGGACTTGAAGCACTTGCTGCAGAAAGTTAAACATTGCAGCCTTCAGTATGGATTACGTCTCAACATCCAAAAAAACAAAGATCCTCCTCACTCACTGGACCTATACGCAACATCATGATGGATGGAGAAAGGATTGAGACTGTAAACAACTTCATCTTAATTGGATCCAAAATCAACACACTTGGGACCAGTAGTCAGGTGATCAGGAGACTTATTGCACTGAGAAGGTCTGTAATCAGAGATCTCGTCAAATTATTGGAGAGCAATGATGCCCATTTGAGGACTAAGAGTAATGTGATTCAGGCTATGGTCTTTTCAGTCACTTGCTATGCATCTGAGAACTGGACAATGGATACGGATGACAGAAGCATTGTTGTCTTTGATAGTGTGTTGAAGAAGAGTGCTGAATATCCCACAGGCTGCAAAAGAATAAGCAGATATGTCACGGAGAAGGTGCAGCCCAAGTGCTTCTTGGAGAGAAAGATGATGCTTCATCTCACATACTTTGGGATTGTTGCAAGGAGAGGTTGTTTCTTAGAGGGCATCACGGTTGGGAAGGCAGAGGGACAGCAAAGGAGAGGAAGACTCTCAACCAGGTAGGTTGGCATAGCAACTGCAACCATGGGCGTGAGTGTCAGAGATTGTGAGGATGGTGCAGGATAGGACAGGGTTCAGATTGGCCGTTCGTAGGGTCTCCATGAGTCGTACTTAAAACAGCACCTAACAACAACAGTGTGGATAAGGTGGCTCAGTATTAACAAACTCAACAGACCTAAAAGCAAGTCCATCAGCTCAACAGTTAATAGTTATAAATGGGATATTTAGGGGGTTCATAGTCACTCTCTTTTGTTCCCAATAATGTTGTTGTTATTTGCCATCATTGGGTCATCTCCCAACTCAAGGGAAGGAAACACTGCTTGGTCCTGAACCAGCCTCAAGATCGGTTGTTGGGAACTGAGTGCAGAACTGCATCCCCTTGGCTTTCTCTGGGGACGGCTAATCCAGGTGCATGTACACAGCTTCCTTTCTGCTCTTTCCACTGATTTGAGTTGGCCTTCCCCATATCTGATTCTCTGAGCCCCCACATTCTGGCCACTTTCAACACTTTTCTCTTCGGAACCTATCAAAGACTCTCATGTACTTGAATTTTGTCATTTCCCCACCCCCAACTTGTACAAGTCTCTACAAATAGATGTGATCTTGTTTGGAATTAGGGTCTTTGCTAATATGATTAATTAATAGGAGATCATACTGAAGTGAGGTGAACAATAAAACTGTTGCCCTTTATAAAAAGGGGGGGGGAACAACAGAGAAAAGATGATTATGTGAAGATGGAAGCAGAGACAGCTTGATATTGACACTAGTCAAGGAACACTTGGAACCACCAGGAGACAGAAGAGACAAGGAAGGATCCCTCCCCTGGAGCCTTCGGAGAGCATTGAGCTGAGGACACCCTCAGATTTGAGACATATCTCTAGAACTGGAAAGGAATAAGTTTCTAATTAAAAACAAACTTGGTTGTGAATCTGATCTTAGCAATGTCTAAGGTTTTCATATCCTGATGTTATAAAGTAGCCTTACACGCCTTTCTCCCTAGTCCATGTTGGTCCGGAAGCTCCAGTGAAATATCTTCAATTTCATTGCAACACAAACTTGCACTGACAATGGAGTGGCTGTGGATGAGATGTGTACCACAAACACTCAAACCCAAGTCTCTTGTATAGAAGGCAAGACCACTGAAGGACCACTGTCCCTTTCAAGCCTTAGCAAGGTGTAAAAGGTAAAGGAATCCCAGAGCTGATGGTGTCCCCTAACTGGTGAGATCTAGGAGCGTCAATGTGACTTTGCTTCTGCTGCTGAGATGCACTCATAGGTTTGTGAAACTGGAAGAGAGACAACCTTCATGTAGGAACCCTACTGATGGATTCCAATCCATCTGAGTTTTTAGAGGAGCATGATTCTGTCTTTCATTCTCTGCCAGTTTTGTGGGTGAAGAGGGAACTCTGATGCCAACAAAGGTTCCATCATTTTCCTGATTTCATACACAAAAAAAGCCCGACAGGATGTCCAGGTGTAGTTCTTGGCCCTTGTGACTATTCTGTTACATGACTAAAGGGATACAGCCCAAGTAATCATGTGGATCTTATCATAGCGGCTTAATTCTGTATTATCTGGGTGGACTCATCTAATCACACAAGTTCTTAAAAACAGAGCTTTCTCTAGCTGAGAGGAAGAGAAACAACAGAAATTAGAGAGCTTCCAGGCATGAGCTTTGGAGGTGAAGAGGATTGCTTGAGGGGAAAAGCACACCCAACAAGGAAAGGTGGGCCTCAATTCATGATTGTGAAGAACTGAATTCTGCCAACTGAATGGGCGAGGAAACAGATTCTCCCTTCGAACCTCCAGGCAGAAATACAGCCTAACATACACCTTGATTTTGACTCTGGAAGACTAAGCCAAGAACAAGCTCATCCACACTATACCCACAATATTGACTCACAAAAACATAATAGATGGGTATAACTTTAGGCTGCTAACCATATCGTAATGTACTAAGGTTTACCAGGGGTTTTTTATTAGGTTAAAAATAAATCTAGCCCAGTGTTTTTCCTTATGATACTGAGTTAGTTCACTCAGCATAATGCTCTCCAGTCTCTCCCAAGTCATGCAGTATTTTTCTAAATTATTGCTCCTGAGTGCTGCATAGTATTCCATTCTGTGACTGTACCACAGTTTCTCATTCATCATGTGGTCAGACATATGGGCTGTTTCCATGTTCCTGCAATTGTGAATAATGCTATTATTGTAAAAATAAAAGGATAACAAATAAAATGTATATGGATGTCCAAGGGGGGAAGTGGTGGGAGGAGAGGGATGAGGATGGATGGGGGGAAATCACACAGTCACTTAATTTGGTGGGTGGAGAGAGGGGGAAAGGAAATGGGAAAGATCTGGCAGGCACCTGAAAAGACAGGGTAATGGTGGGCATACTTCAGTGGTGATTAATTTTATAAAACACAATGCATGGAAATAATTGTATGTTGTTGTTGTTGTTTATTGTTGTTATGTGCCGTCGAGTCGTTTGCGACTCATAGCGATCCTATGTACAACAGCCCTAAACCCTGCTCTATCCTGTGCCAATCTCATTGCCTC
>NW_006399786.1:16665521-16706794 GCF_000299155.1 Elephantulus edwardii | reverse complement strand
CCTATGCATACCATCAGGTGAAATCCATGTGTACAATCTACGTTTATGTCTCTTAGAAAACGTATTTGCAATGAATAAGTCATTGATTGTGCAAAATTCAATCATTCTATCTCCAGCTTCATTTCTGTCACCAAGTCCATGTTTTCCAACTACTGAAACACATTAAAATGAAGGAAAGTGTGAAACACAATATAAAATAAATTATTTAAAAACCCCAAACTACACTTGATACCTGGATAGCACAGTTTTCTGATCTAGATCTGCAGTGGGAAACCGTGTAACCTAGCAGTGGCCTCCCTAAATCTATGTGACCCCTTTTAAGGAACACTCAATGCCCTGGATTAAATCTTTCTGCTTGAAATGCCTACACCAGTTTGTGTCCTGAGCTTATCTGTTTCTCCTCTGTACATCTTTGGAACAGGAGAGGTCTAAGATTCCCAGGGACCTCATCCTGCTTGTACTCAGAGAAGGAGAAGGAAAATATCTCTCATTACTTCTGGTATATTCCTGCAACCTTTCCAAAGAAGAAGACAGCAAATTAAGCAAACTAAGACACTAGTTTTTAAATCAGTTTGGTGATCTAGGTATCCAAGAAATAAACTGAATGATAGGGAGATATCAAGTAAGTATTTTTAAGCCATTAAACTCAGGAAAAATTTTAACTTCTAATTCTAAGTATAACTTCATTTATAATTACTACTAAAAATAAGCTTAGTGACAAAGTATATGAACTTTGTAAGCAAACTAATATAAAATAAGTTTTTTTTAAAAAATAGGCATAGCATTCTGAGAAATTTTGAGAGGGCATTTTTAATAAGAACAGGAATATATGAAAATATATCACAAGAATAAAATTATTTTAGAAGATCACTGAAAAAGAGGAAGGCCCTCAATAAGATCAATAGACACGGGGGCTGCACCAGGGGGTTTACAAAGATTGGCAGGACGGCACAGGACCCAGCAGTGTTCTGTCCTGTTCTATTGTGCATTGGATCAATGTGGGCTGGAGTCAACTAGACAGCACCGAACAACAGAGATACCTGTAATTTTATATATATTTTAAATTACTGCAAAAAGTATTCATTATTTTGGTCTGGGGAGGATCTTTTTAATTTTCATTATATTCTGACTAAAAAGAAATGTTATATATATTATATATAATATATATTATATATATATTAGAGATTAAATTCTCTTTAGCACTTCGGGTTTTCAAATAAATGTAACCATTCAATAGAGATCATCTGTCAGTGTCAATAAGGCTTTGCCCTCCCTATTTTTTTTAATCATAAAAGCTGTATTCGGAACTGGTATTGACTTTGTTGTACAACAAAGGGTCTTCGAGTTGGCAGTTTATAATAGTAGCTTGAAGGAAAGAACAAAATATAGAAGAATGTCTGAGGACATGAGTCTAAACCAATAATATAGAGAGAGGCCATAAGCGAGGTAAAGGAAGTAATATTCCTTTCGTACCAAGTCATATTAAGTGCTTTCTTGAACATTAAAAATTGCATCTCTGCAAACCCTCTAGGACATATTCATTCTGGAACAACTCAGAGAAACAGTGCCATCTGCTGCTTACACATACTAGTTGCAGCAAGTCACAGAATTTCAATGTTGCCAGCCTAGTGTTCAGACACTATGTTGCCCAGTCAGTGTGACTGTGGGTTGTGTCTGCACCACTCAGCCGGCAAGTAAGCAGGGTCTTCTGATGTGCTCCTTTATCATGGCCTCATTTAAGTGGATGGAGAGATTACGGAGACATTGAATTCTGCGGCTCAGAGCTGCTTACATTTTAATTCATTATTAATCAGTCAATCCTAATGGAAATGGGATCAAAATGTATTTACATTGTCATTGAGATTAAGAACATTTTCACAGAAAGATGCACTAAAGGTGTATGGGTAATTAGAAATGAATTATGCATGTGGCTCAAATTATCACCCATCACTGACAGCTTTTGACTGCTCGAACAGACAGATTGATAAAAACCAAAGGAGCAAAAAGTGAAGAGCTTTATGCTGCCAGAAGGCACAGGGAAATCTGCTGCTTCTGTTTTCTTCAGTGTTGAGCACAGGTCCATACTTAGTTATTGGTTTAATAAATACCTTGATACTGAGATCTACGAGCAAGGAGAACTGGATCAGGGTAGTTAATAAAAAGAGAGAAGATATTTTTTCCATTCACCCATACATTCCTTTACTAAGAAGCTGGTTTGTGCTAGGGACCATACAAAGACCCGAAAATACTAGGAAGAGTGAGTAAAAATCTGTCTTCAAGGTATTTAACCTAACGGAAGAGATAGATAGGTAAATAAATAGTTCCCACAACTGTTTCTATAAATGACTATCAATGCACTTCAAATCAAAGACATTTCAACAAACTAAAGAAATGTTGCAAGAGCTCATTAAGTTATGCTAAGAAATTTGGAAAGCAGCCACATGGTCAAGCAGCTGGAAGAGATCTGCATTTTTACCCATCCCAAAGAAAGGTGACCCAGTGGAATGCATCAAACAATATCAATATCACATGGAAGTAAAATTTTGCTACAGATTATTTTAAAATAGTTGTGTACACCAAAAGGGCATTGCCAGAAACTCAAGTTGAATTCAGAGAGGACATGGAATGAGGAACATTACTGAAGACATATCAGAAGGATGTGTTTTGTTCACTTTGTAAGCACGTTCAACTCTAGAGCTGCGGGTCACAGCAAATAACAGATTACATTGTGAAGAATGGGAGTTCCAAAATAGTCTTCAGGCAGTCATAGTCAATACAATGTTTGAACATGTCCCTGTTGTTTTTGTTAGGTGCCGTCGAGTCGAGTGCCACCCATAGTGATAACATAAACTGATCTGAATCCTCTCCTATCCTGTGCCGTCCTCAAACGTTCTGACACACTCAAGCCCACTGCAGAAGTCACTGTGTCAATCCATCTGGCTGAGGGTCTTCCTCTCTTTCTCCAGCCCTCCATCTTTCCAAGCATGATGTTCCCCTTCAGGTAATAACCTCTCCGAGCAACAAGCCTGAAGTATGTGAGGTGAAGCTTCATCATCATTGTCTTCAAGGAGCACTCTATCTGCACCTTCTCCAAGACCGATCTCTTTGCTGTTTTAGCAGTCCACGGGATAGTCAACAACAGCTCAAAGCCATCGATTCTTCTTCTGCCATCCTTACTCATTGTCCAGAACATATTAGGAGTTGGTCTTTGGAGAAGGATCTTATGCTTGGTAATGATTCAACCAGATAGATGGCACAGCAGCTGCAGCAACAGGCTCAAATATGGCTGTGACCGCCAGGATGGCACAGCACAAGGCAGTGCTTTGTCCTGTCGTCCCTGGCACCACTGCGAGGGCAAGGCTTCCATTCTGGCCCGAGGGTGGCATTCCAGTTCAGCTCTATCTCGCAGGAGTGTCTGCCGCCTTTGCCACTGCTGCTGGTCTTTGTCCCGGGAAAGATGATCCACTGGCCCAAATGGGCAAGTGCAGCACTCTCCACTTTTTTTCTTGATGGTAGCGAAATTCCCATTTTCTGTCTCTGAATCTGTTCAATGTAAGCCTGTCAAGAGGGCAAAAGTGATCCATCTTCTTGTTAGTAGTCTACACACTTTGGTTCACAACCTGAAGGTGCTGTTTATCTGGTTCATATTATTAGCATAATCCAAGCTAGCCATGTGATGAAAATGAAAGCCATGCTGATCACACTTTCCCTCCTTTTATTTAAAAAAAAATTATTTTCTTTTTAATTTGGTGTACCATCAAATTGGATCCGACTGGCCCAGGAGTTTGCCCCTCCTTCTCGAACCGTGCACCTTTGGGATTGCAGTGCAACTTCTTGCCACTAGGCCACCAGACACCCTTCCCCCCTGTCTTTTTAATGACTTCTTTCTTTGTATGTGCAGTCCTTGACAATATTCCACAAATTGTCCAATCTTCTGTCATTTGTGGTCAATGCACCAAATCTATCTTGGAGATCATGACATTTTGGAGTGATAAACCTAAGGTTGTATTTTGATTCTCATGGATTTGTTTTCCTTTTCTTTGGCTTCAGTGTGAACGTGCATATTGGCAGTTTGTTCCAGTCATCTCCTAGCCTTGCTAGCCTGCAGATATTGACTTTTTCCAGTCTTTTTTCACAGACGTAGTAGATTTTATTCCTGCACATTCCATCAGGCAAGTTTTGCCTATAGAGTCATCATTTATGGTTTTTAGAAAAAGTTATTTACAATAAATAACTGATGGTACAAAATGCTCTTATTCTATCTTAGGTCTTATTTCTATCATCAAGGACCAATTTTCCAACTACCAATCCTTCTTTGTTTCTAACTTTTGCATTCCAATCACCAATTATAATTGATGATTCCTGATGGCACATTCAATCAAGTTCAGACTGCAGAATTTGGGAGAAACTTTTGAGTTTTGTTTTTGGCTCTAATGGTGGGTAAATGTATTTGAATAATCATGATATTAGCAGATCATCTTCACATGCATATTGACAACACTCTACCACTGACACCACTCTACTTCAGGACAGATGTTGAAATGTTCTTTATGACAGTGAATGCAGCATCTTCTCTAAGTTGTTGTTCCCAGCATAGTGGCTCATGATCATTTGATTTAAAAATTGCAAGTATCAGTCCATTTCAGTTCATGAATGCCTAATATATCAATCTTTATGCATATGCATTCCTTTCACTTTTTACAATTTCCAATTTTATTCCATTCATACTTTGTACATCACATTCTGATTATTAATGAATTTTTTTTCTCTTCATTTTCAGTAATGTCATATCAGTTCCTGAAGGCCCTAGCTTGGGTGGAAGCTTTATTCCATCCATATTATTTAGATTCTGTTTTGAGGAGACGCTCCTCCCCAGCTGCATTTCCAGTGCCTTCTGGTCTGAGGGCCCTTTCATCCAGCACTGTATTGGACAATGTTCCTGGTGCTATTTAAATGACTGTGTCTGCTTTCTAAGTTGCTATTAGTCTGGAAGCTCCACTGAAGTCTGTCCAACTTTTATTTGAAACACCAGCAGCATAGCTTCCACCATCACATAACATGCAAGTCACCACAGTACAGCAAACTAATAGACAAGTAGTGGCCACTGAGTCTTACCACCTCAGAAACATGGAGGGTCACACTGAGTTTGGAACAGACTCAATGGTAGGAGTGGGGTTTACATACACTGGAAGGAAGTTGACAGTGCAGCAGTTAAGTACCTGGTTGCTAACCAAAAGGTTGCTGTTGTTGTTGTTTAGTGCCATCGAGTCGCAGGCGACTCATAGCGACCCTATGAAGGAGAGTCCTCTACGCTTGGGTGCCTTTCACCCTCTCTCCAGGTTCAAAGGGTTTCCGGAGGCAAGCTATTATGGAAGTGGATGCCACTCCTCCTTCCACGCTTGTTTAATCGGGGAGCTCCATCCCACACTGTCCGCATTGGGTAGCCAACCATTAACACATTTGACACAACAGTGTCAACAGTGTTCAACCTCACAGCAACCACAAGTGACCGCGGGACGGCAACTTGTACACCAGGGCTATACGACCTAGAGGAATGTCTGAACCAAAAGGTAGGTGGTTCAAATCCACAAACTTCTCCAGGAGACAAAGATGGGGCAGTACACATGATAAAGATGAGACACCCTAGGGAGTTGCTATGAGTTGTGGGAGACTCAGTGGCACATAAACAAAACCAAATGATTGCTATGAATTGGAATCAACTCAAACGAGTATTCACTGGGCTATTAACTGGAAGAGCGGCAACTTAAGTCAACCATTTATAAAGAACTTGGATTTCCATTCATTCACTGTTGCACCTTTCCCTCCACACCCGCCCCCCCCCCACTGGTCACTTTTATTTTGGGGACAAAAAATTATTTCATTTTTATACAATCCTCTCTTGGTACAAGCCCCAGTCCACTTTACCATGCAGCTCCCATTCTGGACTCCTGTCATGCCAGTTCTCTCCCTTGTCTGTTTCAATCCTGTGTACACTATTTATCCGCTCTTTTCCTAGTTTCCCCCAGGCCCCATGTTAGTCCCGTTTTATTATAACAGTAGCATTATACAGTATTTATCCTTTTGTGACTGACATATTTAATTCAGGGTAATGTCCTCCATGGTCACCCATTTTGTATATTTCATAAGTTCTTTGTTTTTCAGTGCTGCTTAATATTCCATCATATGAATATACCAGAGCTTCTCTATCCATTCATTTGTTGATGGGCACTTGGGTTGTTTCCAACTCGATGCTATTGTGAACAAAGCAGTAATAAACATGTGCATTTATCTGCTAGGGTGGCAGTGCTGGTTTCTTTAGGGTATATTCCCAGTAGTAGAATTGTTGGGTAAAATGGTATTTCTATTTCCAACTTTTTGAGAAAGCACCATACTGCTTTCCATAGTGGTTACACAGTTTTACACCCTCACCAATGGTGAATAAGGGTTCCAGTTTCTCCAAAACCTCATCAGCATTTGTTATTTGCTGCTCTGTTAAATTTTGCTATTCTGACTGGGGTGAGATGATATTTCATAGTTGTTTTTATTAGCATCTCTCTTAGAGCTAGGGATTCTGAACATTTCTTTATGTGCTTGTTGGCCATCTAAATGTCTTCTTTGGTGAAGTATCTGTTCATATCCTATACTCATTTTTTCAATTGGGTTGTTTACCTTTATCTTGTTGTGATGTTAAGTCATACTTTTTTTCTTTTTTTTTTTTAAGGAGTAAAATCTCAAGACCTCATAATGGTGTTCAATATCATGCGTTGGGGATGGTAGTATGGGCCATTGAGTCAACTAGGACTCCTAGCAACCCTATGAACATTGGCTATGAATCTTGCCTTTTCCTGAGCCAATCTCACTGTCTCTGACACACTTGAGCCTATTACTACTGTCACTGTGACAATTCATCTCATCCAGGGTCCTCTGTGCAGATTGTCCATCCTTCCAAGCATGACGTCTTTCTGCAAGGACTGGACCGCCTCGAATAGCTTCCCAAAAGATGACGAAGTTCTCAATCTTGTTTCAAATATCTACACACACCCACCCTATGTAAATAGCAATCCCAATCCCCACTTTTTCCCCCATAGGACTTATAATCATGTACCATATATATGTGCTTTCTCTCTGTGCATTGAAAACTAAGCACCATCAGGGCAGAAAATCATATTCAATGCATGTACGGCACCTAAACAAGTGTCCAACATGCAATTTGGACTCAATAAATTGTAATGTATTTACCAAATAAATTACAAACAAAAATTAGAGAAGGTAGGGATCTCAAGAAGTAATTTATCGCCAATATGTAATGTGAATAAAAATCATGATATGGGGAGAAAAATGTTCAAAGCATGCGAGAACTAGACAGCCACTTGGATGGGGCCTTTGAGCCCCAGCAGATGTGGCCAAAAGCTTTGTACTGAGGGGATGGAAAGCAGATATGAGAGACGTTAGGAGAATGCTCTATCCCTAAGCACAGCTCAATTCCTTGGACAAATAACTACTCATTAAGTAATACGAGTTCTTAACAAATTATTATTATTAACAAATGATGCTTCTTTTTGGTCTGACTGATTTTTTAAAATAGTGTTAAAGCAAAACCTATTATATTTTAACTTTGGCATTATCAGCCTAATGTATTAAAAGGTCATTCTGTGTGGGATGTTCTACCAAGCGTATCTCATCTCTGTGACCTTCACCTAGAAGATCCTGCTGATCCATATGCCCCTCCCCCCTCCTTGTTCCCACAATAAATCTCAACAGAACATATCCTTTAAAAAAAAGTCATTCTGTCAAAAGTATTGACAACTCTTTGTCATAAAATGCCTTCTCTAGGTGACCTCCTCTGTGGACAGTGTATTAGATCAGACTTTCTGAAAAACTGACTCAGATAAGGGATCTGCAGACAGGGATCTATATATTGGGAGTGTCCTTGGAGCAGCACCACCTATTCGGGATTGGGCAGCAGGACTGAACAGAGGGAAGAGCTGAACTGCAGGGAAGATGCAGGAAGCTCCCATCAGCTCTCACAGGGAGCTTCAGAGCTAGAAAGATCCAGAGTCATGCTGAACTGAGGCAAGGGGGCTAGGCCCAAATATCCTGATCTACACATCACGCAATAACAGGCAACCAGCCGGGGACAGAGTCTCAAGCAAGACGGTTCTTTCAGCTGATGACTAACCTGGAAGAGGAGCTTGGCTGAGTGGTCAGCAGGAAACACTTCTGACAGTTGGGGAAAAGAGCGCTCTGGATGTGAAAGGGGCAATCTGAGCAGCACATTCTAGTATCCACACTGAAGACTAGGCACAAGAAAGCTGCTTTTTTGCTTATTGTTGTTTTTTTATAAATGTTACTCCTGAGAATATGATATGATAGATAACTGAGTAAATTTTTATTTAAAGTCTTATTCTGGGTGAAAACCTCAATATAATTTGTAAATTTCCACTAAAAAAAATTTAAAGAAATCACCGGTCAGTAGAAAATAAATAAAAACACGCTATTTCATGGGAGAATCTAGAAAGCATTGTGCTGAATGAACTAACTCAGTCTCCTAAGGACAAATAATGCAAAGATTGTTATTGTAAAAACAAAAGGATAACCAGTACAATGTGGATAAGAATCCAAAAGGGGAAAGGGAGGGGGGCAGAGTGTGGGTAGGAAAGGAAATCATTAGGATAACGGAGTTTGGTGGGAGGACAGTGGACGCGAAGGAATTAGGAAAGATCCAGTGGGGACCTGAACTAGACATAGGTCAATGGTGATTAATTTTCTAAAACACAATGTAAAAAAGTGATCATTTGAAACACAATATGAATATAGGAATGTGTGAAACTCAATGTACATGAATGATACACAATGTATAGGAATTCTGTATGCAAATCAATATAAAATAAAGTAGAAAGAAAAAAAGAAGAAATCTTATTTTCTTAGGGAAGTGGGGAAGTCTCATAGGGGCATAAAGGTTCTGGGATGGTATAAGCCATTTTCAACCAGCTACTTACCAAAAGACTGGTAGTTCAAATCCACCCAGGAGTGTCACAGAAAAAGGCCTAACAGATTTACAAACCCTATGGAATGGTTCTTCTTTTCACATATGGGGTTGCCATTAGTCACAATCAATTCAACGGCAAATAAAAACAAAAAACTTGGGGCCAAGTAAAATAATTTGTACTTACTAATTGACTAATTCTTTACTGTCAGATTTGCCTATTCACAAACACCAGATGTGCAACTACCACCCACATATGGCACGAGAAGTCTACACTGTTCGGATCTGATGGGACATAATTATAACTGAGTGTTTACTGACAGCATTAAGTCCAAAAGAAACTTTCCTAAGTGGAAGCAAAAGCTGATGACAGAAGCTCCAGTCAGAGGATAGATGGTTAACTCCTTCCTCTCATAACACTGTAGCCTTCAAAAGCTGGCTTTATGTATTAGAACTCTCATTTAATGTCAAATACTGTTATATAAAATCTTAACATAATAGAAGTTGAACTTTCTTTTATGATAAGTCAATGTTTGGGCGTTACAGATTTAGACTGAGTGTCAAGCCCCCCAAGTCTGAAGACCCAGATACTCCGAGATGTCACTCACACAATCTCTGTTCCCCGCCTAACTTTACCACAGCGCTCATTCTCGACAGCTTCAGATGCTGATTCCTCAGGCTCATTTCCTTTTCCCCTGAGTTCTAGTTTGAGCTTACCAAGTTTTCTCCATTTGTATCACACATCTGTACCTAACATTCCCATCAGGTCATAGTTCCCAAAGGCAGGGACTAGGTATTCTATCTTTTATGTCTTATAAAAATTCCTTAAAAAAAAAAGCTGCTGTGATTAAGTTGATCTCAACCCAGAGTAACTCAGATGTTTCAGAGTAGAACTATATCTCACAGGGCTTTTAATGACTGAGATCCTTTAGATCACAAAGTCTTCTTCCAAGGTCTCTCTGGTTAGATTCAAACTCCAAACAGTAACTCCTTAAAAATTCCTTAGTAGGGATTTCTGGTGGCCTAGCGGTAGGAAGTTTCACCACCAACCCAAAGGGGCTCATTCCAACCCACAGTTGCTCTGTGGGAGAAAGAGGGGCAATCTACTCCTGTGCAATTTACAGCCACTAAAACCCTGACGGAGCGTCAGTTTTGAGTCAGTTCTGACTCAAGGGCAATAAGTTGAGTTTGTTTTGTTATCATCAAGTGTCATCAAGTTGCCTGTAACTCATAGCGATCCTCTATCCTGAGCCAGTCTCACTGTCTCCAACACACCTACCCCATTACCCCAGCACTTAATAAAAGCTTATTAGTCCTGGAATGATCAATAATTAACAACTGAATAACCACAGAAGTATTTTAATGCTTTTATCACTTACAAATTGATAAAAAAAAATAAACAACTAAATCTTGGCTATTATATTAAAACTATGATATACTTTGCAAGAAAATACATTACTCTAACATAGATACTTGTATTAATTTCCAAAAATTATGCTTAATCTATACTAATTTAATTTCCCTGGCTGGTTCCCAAGGGAATGGTATAATCTTCTTCAATCAAACAGCATCAGCTTGATTAGTTATATTCTGAAAAAAGAATGAGACATTTTCTCTAATTCTATCAAGAAAAGGATCTGGAATGTTCGCATGATCTGCAGAAAAATGTTTCCATTGCTTCAGCTGAGACATGGAGAGAGGTTTCAGGGAATTAGAACTCTGGTGATGTGCGCCAAGCTGACAATTTCTAGGCATAGAAGATTTTCCCGATGAATCATCTAAAACTTAAAAAAAAAAATTAAAACAATGAGGAAGAAAATCCTTAGACCAATAAATATCCTACTATATATTTCTTTATAATATCTAATGATTTATATATTTTTTTTAAATTTTACTTCCAAAGGTCAAGTTGAAACAATTACCTCATTTACTCTTTCCCTACATACTTCTAAGTGATCTGGTTTAAGCACTAAGGGTAGAAATGAGGAAAGAAAATGGGAAATGTCTTTATATTTAAAAAAAAACCCCACAGTCTAGTAGAAGAGACATGTTATTAAACAAATAATCACCCAAAGAAATGTGGTGGTGGTGGTTTTGCTGTTAGGTGCCACTGAGTTGAGTAAGACTCAGAAGAGACGCTAAGAACAACATATCTGAATCCTGTCCTATCCCGTGACATCGTCACAATCTTTGACACACTCAAACCTACTGCAGAAGTCACTGTGTCAATCCACCTGGTTGAGGATCCTCCTCTCTTTTGCCATCCCTCTACCTTCCCAAGCATGATGTCCCTCTCCAAGGATAACCTCTCCTATCAATATGCCCAAAATATATGAGATAAAGCTTCATCATCTTTGTTTCCAAGGAGCACTCTGGCTGCACCTTCTAAAGGCGTATCTGTTTGTTCTTTTGGCAGTCCACGGGATATTCAGAACTCTTCTCCAACACCGCAGTCCAAAGGCATCAATTCTTCCTGAGTCACCCTTATTCACTGTCCATCTAACTCAGAAGCACAGCACTTGCTGAAAAGACCATGGCCTGAATCAGATGCACCTTAATCCTCAAACTGACATCATTGTTTCTCAATAATTTGGAGGTCCCTTGACTACAGACTCACCCAGTGCATTATGTCTCCTGCTCTCCTGGGTGCTGGTACTAACTGTATTGATTGTGGGCTCAAGTAAGATAAGCTGTTGACAGAATCAGTCTTTTCTCCATCTATCATGATGTTGCCTACTAGTCCAGTCGCAAAGATTTTTGTTTTCTTAACATTGAGATGCAATTCATATTGATGGCTGCAGCACTTTAACTTTCTGCAGCAAGTGCCTCAAATCCTCCTGTCAGCAAGCAAGATTTTGTCATCCACATAACAAAGGCTACCGATGAGTCTTCCTCCAATCCTGATGTCACGGTGTTTTTTATAAGAGCCCAGTTGCTTGAATAATTTGCTCCACATATAGATTAAATATACATGGATAAAGGAAATAACCCTGACACATACTTTTCCTACAGGCCCATAATTCCTTAACCAAAACCTTTGAGATCATGTATGTTCTCAAATTCTGAATAACTAATGGCCCCAGTAGGGTCTAGGAAAACATTTCTAATTAAATTCACTTAAAGTTCCACAAGTAATGTTGTTGTTGTTGTTGTTGTTAGGTGCTGTCATGCTGAGTACTACTCGTAACAACCCTATGAACAAAAGATCTGAACTCTGCTCTATCCTGTACCATCCTCACAATTCCTGACACACAAGAGCCCACTGCAGCAGTCACCGTGTTAGTCCACCTGGCTGAGAGTCTTCCTCTCCTTTGTTGACCCTCCACCCTTCCCAGCACCATGTCCCTCTCCAAGAAATAGCCCCTCCTAGCAACAAAGCCCAAAGTATGTGAGGCAAAGCCTCATCATTCTTGCTTCCAAAGAGCACTCCAGCTGCACCCTCTCCAAGACATATCTGCTTGTTCTCTTGGCCATCCATGGGATGTTCAGTGTGCTCTTCTCCAACACCACAGCTCAAAGGCATCAATTCTTCTATCATCTTGTTCATTGTCCAAGCTCTCACTAAATAATCTCATCAGATTAGAACATTTTCTATACCAAATAAACGTAATGTAAATTTCTAAAAAAATAAACATCTTGTTAGTAATAAAAAGTCTTCACAGTTTCTGGATCTCAGAACTAAAGATAAGGGACTAGGGAACTGTAGTCTAAACAGAAATCAGCATGTAAAAAAACAACAACAATGGGGATTAAACACATATATAGTGGGTAAATGGAGGGACTTGGACTTGAAGAATGAATAAGGTTCTATTAAGACCCAAAGGACAGGGCAAGAACTAGGTGGGAAAAGGAAATAAAGCATTCCCAGGAAAACACTGGTACAGTCAGGGAACTGACTGATACCTAATGCTAGGAACTAGAGAGTAAAGGCAGAGAACAATGCAAAAGGAGAAAGCGGGTAATACAAGGTGAAGCAAATAGTCGAAGGCCACACTGTGTAAAACACCAAAATGTCTATGTGAGAAACACTGATTTAGGAAAATGTTGTGTTGTTATGTCCTATGCAGTTGTCAACTACAACTCCTAGCAACTATGAACAACAGATCACAAACATACCCTATCCTGTACCATCCTGACAATCTCCCACGTACTCACAATCATAAATGTTGTGTTACATATTGTTGTTCTTACTCATTGTCCAACTGTCAGATACACAGAAAGAAAATGAAAAGAGCTTGGAAAATATGACTTAGTCATTAAGCTGATCTTTGTTCTTCAGCATCTTGGAGGGGTCCTTGGCAGCATATTTCTCCAATGCAACACGTCTTTATATTTTTTTTTATTTCAAATGAGTTGGTTTAATTCCAGATGGTACAGAATTCTGGGCATAATGAAGAATGAAGACTCTGACAGGATTCTGGATTCCATTTACTTTGACTGCACAACTAAGATCAGAATGGCTGAATGAGAACTGGAGATGGACCATCATAAGGTTTCTTCTTCACTGTTTCACAAAGTTTCCTCTTAAATGTACAACAGGCTCCAAGACAACACTTCATTTTAACTATAGGTGGTAAAAGATGTTACCGCAGAGAATCCAGATGTTTTAAAAAAGAATGGAATTAAGGTTCATCATTGCCTCAGTCTTATTTTTTGCCAGATTTCTTAATTCCACCTGTGGCCAGGGGACCTTTGCCCGCGGCCTTCGCTTTTAGTTCCTCGAGTTTCTTCTGTTCTTCTTTTTGTTTCTGCTTGAAAACCTTATCTTCCTCGTCCATCTCCTTGGTCTGCTTCTTGGGCTGTTTCAGGGGCTTCTTCTTACCACCTTCGCGGCCAGACCTGGCGCTGGCCGCCCCTTCCCCAGACCTTATATATATATATATTTTTTTTAATTGTGTAATTTTTTTTATTAATTTAGTTTGTTTATTTTTCATTTCAATGAACATCTACAGAGATTTTGGAATTCCATTCATTCATTGTTGCACCCTTCTCCCCGCACAAACCCCTCCCCCCCTTTGCTCCTCTCCTTGAAAAGCAAACGAAAAACTCCCTCATTGGTACACAATCCCCCCGCACCTCCCCAAGCCCCACCCCCTACCCCCAAATATAATCCACTCTGCAACCCTCATTGCATACTCCTACGATAAAAATAATGCCCTAAAATATAATACTTTTAGACTTTTTACTGCTGCTGTGAAGTGTATTAACTATGGACCCAAATAAAATGAAACTGCTGACAGCTTCAATCTTTTCTCCATTTTTTATGATGCTGCATGTTGGCCTAATGGCTTTTTGTTTTCTTGATGGTCAACAGTAATCTATATTGAAGTTTGTAATAATCATTGATCTTCTGCAGCAAGCATGATTGGCTCTTGATTATATGCTAATTCTTGAAGTGACTCAGTGACAACCAATTCTTCTGGCACAGTGAGTGCATATTCCTCCCATCTACTTCTGAGGCTGTTGCTTCATTCATGATTCCATTTTCCTGCATCATTCAGTAATTTTGCCCATCAAATCCTTCAATATTGAAAGCCAAGGTTTAAATTTATTCAATTCTATCAGCTTGAGAAATATCGAGAATATTCTTCCCTTTTGGTTTTTTTTTTTGCATATTTTATTACAATATTTTGTTTCTCGAGCTGTTCAGCTCTCTTTCTTCATCATGTTGTTGTTGTGTACCATAAAGTCAGAACTGACCCATAGCTGACCCCCTGGAGGGTTTTCAGAAGCAGTTAATCATGCAGAAGGAGACTGCCTGTCCTTCTCCTGCAAAGCAGCTGGTGGACCTGAACCCACGTGCCTTCGGGACTGCAGTGCAGCTTCTTGCCACTAGGCTACCAAAGCATACCTTCATTTTATTTTGGTTTCTTTGCATTCCAGTACATGTTTCAGAGTTTGACAATCATTTTCATCTTTTCTGTCTTCCCTGTCTTGTAATGAATGACATTTTGCTTTCTTCATGGTCATCAGACCTTAGAATGCAATGTGTCAAATCTGTTCTTGAGGCAGGCTTTTAAATTCAAGTGAGATGGTCTTAAAGTTGAATTTTGGTTTTCGTGCACGTTTTATTTTCTTCACCTTGCATTTGAACTTGCATTAGTCTGCACCACAGTCAGCCCTGGTCTTGTTTTGACTGCTGATAAGTAGCTTCTCTAGAATCTCTTCCCACAAATGCAGTCAATCTCATTCTTGTGTAGTCAGGTGAGATCCAGGTGTACAGTCACCCTCTATGTTTGGGTGTTTTGTTTTGTTTTTTAAAAAAAGGTATTTGTAATGAATAAATTATTGATTGTACAAAATTCCCTTATTTGATCTCCAAACTCATTTCTGTCATCATGGCCATGTTTTTCAACTACAATTCCTTCTTTTTTCCCCCAGCTTTTGCTTTCCAGTAACCAATTATTATTAATGCATCTTCAATCAGTTTTTGCATGCAATGACTGCATGTGTGATTCATTTCAGAGCACAAAAGTTGGGAGAAATCCTCAATTTCTTCATCTTTGGTTTAAATGGTTGGTACATATATTTGAGTAAAAGTTGTATTCACAGGTTTTTATTATACATGCATGAATAGTATTCTATTGCTCAAAAGTATCGGACAGACCTTGACAATAAATATGCCACCATTCCTCTTCAATCTGTCATCCCCGGCATAGTAGATCCTGTGACTGACTCAAAATGGCCAATACCAGTGCCTCTCAGCTCACTAATGCCTAAGATCTTCATCTTAAGTGTTCTACTTCATTTTTAACAACTTCCAATTTTCTTAGACTCATATTTTGTACATTTCCATTATTAATGGATGTATGCAGGTGCTCCTCCTCATCTTGAGTCTTGTCTCATCAACAAATGAAGGCCCTTCGTTATGTGAAAGGTTTACTCTATGTCATAAAGATAAACTCTACTTAAATAATGCAATCTTCTCCAGTTATATATAAATCCAACAAGGTTCTCCCCCTACCCACAGGTTTTTTTGAAAGTTCGTTATTTCAGAAGTAGATGGCCACTCTGCCTTTGTCTGGAAGCTCTTATGAAATATGTCTACTATGGGCGACTCTGCTGGTATTTTAAACACTGGTAGCACAGTTTCTATGCTATCACAGTAAAAAATGATGTGATGCTGGATAATAATATGCCCTTAGTTAGATATCATGGGTAAAATATGACTGTTGTTGTTGTTATGTGCCATCGAGTCGTTTGCGACTCATAGCGACCCTATGTACAACAGCACTAAACCCTGCTCTATCCTGTGCCAATCACATGGCCTCTGACACACGCATCCCGATTACCCCAGTCACTGAATCAATCCACCTCATAGAGGGTCATCCCCTCCTGCGCTGTCACTCTACCCTACCAAGCATGATGACCCTCTCCAAGGACCTGTCTCTCCTTACAACATGTCCAAAGTATGTCAGGCGAAGCCCCAGAATCCTTGCCTCCAAGGAGTAGCCTGGTTTAACCCTCTCTAGGATGAATCTGTTTGTTTTCTTGGCAGTCCATGGAACATTCAATACTCTTCTCCAGCACCACAGCTCAAAGGCGTCAATTCTCCTTCTACCCTCCCTAGTCATTGTCCAACTCTCTGATGCATAACAAGTGATTGCAAAGACCATGGCCTGTATCAGGCGGACCTTAGTCTCCAGAGAGACACCGTTGCTCATGACTACATCATGTATTATTTAAAAAACAAATTCTAAATGAGCCAATTGCCTCAATGTGAAAAACAAATGGGAATTTTTAAAAAACCAAAACAAAACACACAAAAAGCTCCAAGCTGGTATGTGTAAATACATTTTTTTTCCAATATCATCTAAGTGTGAACAACAGAAAAACAATTTTCAAACAAAGTCACATTTACAGACACAGTTGTTAGGACCTCCACATATTTTGGAAGGAAGGTATAATTCAATTCTTATTTTCCCAAATCATACTAGAAAGTAAGAAACTAAGGCACAGTGCAAAAAATCTCCACAACTCATTTAAAAAACCAAATTGAAGTACAGGCAAAGGATCTAAGTAAGCAGTTCAAATAAGAAGAAACTAGAATGGCCAGGGCTGCAGGCGGCCTGGGCTGCGGGGGCCGACGCCTGGCTGCCTGGCTGGCTCCTGCCACCACCGCACCTGCTGTGAGATGATGATCTTGGGCGTGGAAGGGTGAGGGTGCCCGCCACAGGAGGAGGCGCCGCTGCTGTGGCCACCGGGAGCCGATGGATTTGCACTGGGTTTGTCTCTTCACTGGACTATGAGCTCCTTCAAAGAAGGATTCATGTCTTAACTCATCTTTCTATCTCCAGGTCTGGCATAACTCTTGGTACATAGTTTAAGCTGAATTTTGGGACATGGCTACTGCTTTATCAAGATCTGATACTAGTAATAACCACAGTGGAAGTTTACAGTTACAGATTAACTGTTTCTAGTGCCATATAAAAAGGAAAATGCAGAAAAAAAAAAGGAAAATGAACTGGTTTGGAACAACAATATATACAGAAGTAGCTGTCAATGGAGAAATTAAGAAAACAGCAAAATCCAATAGTTCTTCAAATCCAAAATGGGACGAACGGCTAACTGTACATGTAACCCCACAGACGACCCTGGAATTCTGAGTGTGGAGTCACCATACTTGAAAAGCAGATGCTATGTTAGGAAGAGCAACTATGGATTTGAAACAAGCTCTCTTAGTACACAACAGAAAATCAGAAAGAGTAAAAAGAACAATTAAAACTTTCCTTGGAAAACATGAATGTATGGTGCAGACCGGAGAATTAACAGTTGTGCTTGATGGATTGGGGGTTGAACCAGAAAACCTAATGAACTGCAGATCCTCTCCAAATAAAATACAGCAAAATGGTGATGCCTTATATGAAAACGGAGAGTCTTCAAGCAAGGAAAACTAGCAGGTTGGCTGCTTAAGGTATTAATGGAATAGATAATCATGTACCTCTAATCATGAAACTCTAGCCCAGAACTCGGGCTGTTCATATGCAGTTAATGGAGAAGACATACCTTCATCTCCATCTCAGGTTGCTGACACACCCCAAAATACACCAGCTCCAAAACCACTCACGTCTGAGCCTGCCAATGGCAGTGTTAAAGCAGAACCATCCTCATCTGCACCAATGGATGATCAGTGCACCACGGGGACTCCAATAGTTTCTGAAGAAACCACCATGTCTTCAGATTGTACTGGTACTACTGTCAAAGACTCTTTAGTTCAAGAAATACCAACTTCCTCAGAAAACAATGAATGTATTCCTTCTACCAGTGCAGCACTGGAATCTGAAGCTAGAAGTACCTTAGACCCTGTCACCTCTACTTCTGGAAATGGTTCTGCCTTTGAAGCAGCCAAAATAAGACAGTCCGACGGCTCTGCGGAACCTTTAAGGCAACAGTCTGGAAACACCAACACAGAAACTCTACCATCAGGATGGGAGCAGAGAAAAGATCCTCACGGTAGAACCTATTACGTGGATCTTGACACTGAACAACCACATGGGAGCAACCACAGCCTTTACCTTCAGGTTGGGAGAGGAGAGTTGATAATCGTGGAAGAGTTTATTATGTGGATCATAACACTAGAACAACAACATGGCAGCGACCAACCATGTAGTCCGTCCATAACTTTGAACAGTGGCAGTCTCAGCAGAACCAATTGCAGGGAGCTATGGAACAGTTCAACCAATGATACCTCTATCCGGCTTCTATATTAGCTGCAGAAAATGACCCATATGGCCTTTGCCACCAGGCTGGGGGAAAGGGTGGATTCAACGGACAGGGTTTACTTTGTGAATCATAATACAAAAACAACCCAGTGGGAAAACCCAAGAACTCAAGGCCTAAAGAATGAAGAACCCCTGCCAGAGGCTGGGAGATCAGATACATAGGTGAAGGTATTCGATACTTTGTTGATCATAACATAAGAACAATAACATTTAAAGACCCTTGGAACGGGAAGTCACCTGTGACTAAAAGTGGTCCACAAATGACTTACAAATGGCAGTTTTAGGTGGAAACTAATTCAATTCCATTATTTGTGCCAGTCTATAACGCACTACCCAGCCATGTGAAGATCAACATGTCCCACCAGACATTGTTTGAAGATTCCTTCCAACAGATGATGGCATTAAAACCATATGACTTGAGGAGGTGATTACACGTACTATTTCAAGGAGAAGGACTTGATTATGGTGGCTTAGCAAGAGAATAGTTTTTCTTACTTTCCCATGAAGTTTTGAACCCTATGTATTGTTTATTTGAGTATGCTGGCAAGAACAACTACTTCCTGCAGAATAACCCAGCGTCAACCATTAATCCCGATCATCTTTCATACTTCTGTTTCATTGGTCACCTTATTGTTATGGCACTTTTCCATGGAAAATTTATTAATACTGGTTTCTTGTTACCACTCTACAAGCGCATGCTAAGTAAGAAACTTATTATCAAGGATTTGGAATCCATTGATACGGAATTTTGTAACTCTTAGCTGGATAAGAGACAAAAACCTTGAAGAATGTGGCTTAAAATGTACTTTTCTGTTGACATGGAGATCTTGGGAAAAGTTATTTCACATGATCTGAAGTTGGGAGGTTCTACTATCCTAGTTGAGGAGAACAAAGACGAATATTTTGGACTGATGACAGAATGGCGTTTTTCTCGAGGAGTACAAGAGCAAAACCAAGCTTTCCTTGATGGTTTTAATGAAGTTGTTTCCCGTCAGTGGCTACAGTACTTTGACGAAAAAGAATTAGAGGTTAAGTTATGTGGCATGCAAGAGGTTGACCTGGCAGATTCGCAAAGAAATACTGTTTACTGACATTATACAAGAAACAGCAAGCAAATCACTTGGTTCGGCAGTTTGTGAAAGAGACAGACAATGAAGTATGAATGTGACCCTTGCAGTTTGTCACCGGAACCTGCCTCTAGGCGGATTTGCAGAGCTGATGAGAAGTAATGGGCCTCAAAAATTTTGTATTGAAAAGTTTGCAAAGACACCTGGTTACCAAGAAGCCATACATGTCTTAATCGCTTGGATCTACCAACATATAAGAGTTATGAGCAACTAAAGGAAAAGCTTCTTTTTGCAATAGAACAAACAAAAGGATTTGGACAAGAATGAATGTGGCTTACCTTGGAGGAGCTCTTGCATTTAAAGACCCCAGCCAAGAAAAATTGCACAGAGAATGTATATAAGCTGTTCATTCTGTACAGTGAATTTTCTGAACCTCTCAAAGTATACATGTTTTCCATTCTTCCACAGAAATATTCAAACAATTTATTCTTTTCTACTTTATTTATTGTTTCCTTGAAGTGACTAACCAGGAAAAAGATCATCCTTAAATTTTGAAGCAAACAAGACTGTATTAAAAAATAATAAGTATATATCTATATAGGCATATATGATAGTTTTGTAGAGCTGAGTGTATGAAACATGACAGCCATTCAATCAGAAAGATCTGGACATGCTTCACTTTGTTTCTGTTATCCAGGGAAAAGTGCAAATTGCTTCATATTGTCCTCCCTTATGCAACATCTCTTAAGAGTGTTTAGTTGCATGGCTGTTTAGGAAGGTATTAAGGGCTTAGGCCAAATCTTACTTTAAATACATTAAGAAATACTGTTGGCTTTTCTAATGACAGGTGCTTAAACCTGTCAATTTGTTTTAAATAAATACAGTAGTTGATAGACGTGCAGCAGCCATGGCAGTGCACTACCCTATGGCCGTGGGCCTCAACAAGGGCCACAAAGTCACCAAGAACGTGAGCAAGCCCAGGCACAGCTGCCGCTGCGGGCGCCTCACCAAGCACACCAAGTTCATGCAGGACATGATCCAGGAGGTGTGTGGCTTCGCGCCCTACGAGCGATGCGCCATGGAGCTGCTCAAGGTCTCCAAGGACAAGCGGGCCCTCAAGTTCATCAAGAAAAGGCTGGGGACATACATCCGCGCCAAGAGGAAGCGAGAAGAGCTCAGCAACGTCCTGGCCACCATGAGGAAGGCGGCTGCCAAGAAGGACTGAGTGCGCCCCACTGTCCCCCAAAGCCCATCTGATGCAATAAAGTGTAACCAACAGGATAGATAGATAGATAGATAGATAGATTAATAAATAAATAAATACAGTTGTTGAAAATCTTTCCTCTTTGCTACATCAGTCAAAGTAATGAATGAAACCATAACTTACATAAAAAGTCATCTATTAGAACTGATACCATTTAGTTTATTGTAGAGATTGGAAAGAAGTCCTTGGGCAGCATAGAGATGTGTTTACATGTTACTTGGAGATCCTAGGTATTTGTGGAATTAAAAAAAGAATCAGGCACTCTACTTGGTTTTAAATCTGTGGTGTTCTTCACGTTTAACTCTTAATAAATTGATGCAATTTGATACTGAAGAACTTAAAAAAAAACCCTTAGAATGGCCAACAAACACATGCAGGAAATGGCTCCACTTCACAAGTTAGCAGGGAAATGCAAACTATTTCAGTTCCATCGTGGAAATGCTAGACTCCTAGTACCAAAAACCTGGGCCGTTTTTAGTAAAGTTGAAGATGAGTATGTCTTAGGATATGTTCTTAGATATATATATGTGTGTGTGTGTGTGGGTGTGTGTGTGTGTGTCTCAGAAATTTTGTTGTTGTACATAAGACCCTTAGGGTAAATCAGGAAAGGGGTGTATCAGGACTGTATCCTCTGTCCATACCTATTCAATCTGTATGCTGAGCAAATAATCTGAGAAGCTGGACATTATAAAGAATAGCATACTATCAGGATTAGAGGAAGGCTCACCAACAACCTGCCTTTTGCAGACAACACAACCTTGCTTGCTAAAAGTGAGGAGAATGTGACACGCTTTCCTACAGAGGATTAAGGATGTAGCCTTCAATATGGATTACATCTCATTATTAAAAACACAAAAATAAAAACCAAAACAAAACAAAAAAATCTTCACTACTGGACCAAATGGCAACATCATGATAGATGAAAAAGAGACTGACATTTTCAATGATTTCATCTTGCTTGGATCCAGTCAACACCGTTGGTACCAGCAGTCAGGAGACATTTAATATTGAGAAAGTCTGTTGTTAGGGCTCTCTCCAATGTCTCTAAGAACAATGATGTCAGTCGAAAGACTAAAGTGCACTTGATTCAGACCAGGGTATTTCCAATCAACTATGAATTTCCATCTCAACTATGAATAAGGATGACAGATGCAGACTTTTTCTCTGACCCTAGACCTTTCCAAGCACAATATCCTTTTCCAAAGACTGGCCTCTCCTGACAGCATGCCCAAAGTAGTCCATTGGACATTTTAGTATTCTTCTCCAACACGACAACTCAAAGGCATCAATTCTTCTGTCATCCTTATTCACTGTACAGCTTAGTTTTAAAAGTATATCACTGCTGCTCAGTACTTTGGAGAAGTCTCTGACAGAAGATTTCCCCAATGTAACATATCTTTTAATTTCCTGACTGCTGGTACCAAGAGTGTTGACTGTTGAACCAAGTAGGATGAAATCTATTCATCTATCAGGATGTTGTCTATTGGACAGATGGTGAGGATTTTTGTTTTTATTTTCCTGATGATTAGTTGTAGTCCATATTGAAGCCTATAGTCTTTGATCATCTGCAGCAAGTGTCTCAAGTCCTCCTCCGTTTCAGCAAGCAAGGTCATGCCATCTGTATAATGCAGGTTGTTCTAAGTCTTCCTGATCTGGTGTCATATTCTTCTTCATAAAGTCCAGCTTCTCAGGTGATTTTCTCAGCATACAGACTGAACAGGCATGGAGAAAGAATATAGCCCTGACACCGATCTTTCTTGATCCATGTAGATTTTAAACTATGCAGGGTTCCCTTACCCTTTTTACACAACAGCTTCCTGGTCTAGGTTTAGCCTGAGCACAAATAAGTGTTCTGAGATTCCCATTCTTCTCAACGTTAGCCATAAACTTTCATCAAAGCATAATTAAAATTTTACTGTATTTATCTGCTTATGTGTATACCCCCTACCATAAAATGAATCAATGAAAGTTCAGCCAAAATGGAATGAGTACACATGAAATTAATAAAAGCAACCAAATTAAATTCTTTCCCTGTCTCCCTTCTTAAATCTATTATAATGCAACTTATCAAGTGACTTCCTATGAATTAAAATTCCTTGCCCAAATCTTACTTCTGATCCAGTTCCCTTCTGAAAAGTCAATTCTGTTGGTTTGACATTTTTAGCTTCATTTAAACAGGACAAACAGTTCATCAAAAATTAAGGGATACTGTAGCCCATGCTAACTGCCTCAGAAAGAATGGAATAATTTCTATATAATCTAAATAAAACAGTATGAGTCTTATGTCAAGTGTATGGTTTGGTTTTTTTTTTTTATGAAAACAAAAGTGAGAATGAACAAGACTGTCTGACTTCAAAGCCTTATAGCAGGATTGAAGGATTTTCTGTTCCCATCAGGAGAAGGATAAGGCAGCCTTCTCCTATTAAAATGTACACCATTGGTAACCTCAGGGAGGGTATCATGACTTGGAACTGAATCAATGTCAGTAGGTGATAATGTTCTAATTCACATTTCCTCAATTATATTTCTGGAAATTGCTCTTTGAACCAAGGGGAAAAAATAAAGAAGATTAGCACTCGCAAATGGTAAATATTTTTATACTATTCCATATTTTTCTATTTTCAGCTGCTAAATAGAGACAAACTAATGTGAGCATAGTGATAGAAACAAAATGTAACCTACCTGTATGATCTTGTTCTCCTGTACACTCACAGTCAAGCAGGTCATGGGTAACACAGTGGGAACTTTCATGTAAAGTGAACAAATTTTTAAGCTCCTCTACTGAAAACTGAATATGTTCTGATGTCTTGGCCAAGTCCATAACTGCTCCAGAGAGACCTTGCTTACTAATTTGTCTCTGATAGATCTTTTCTTCTATCGTACCTGAAGAGAAAAATAATAATCAGATTTCCTTGTGATCGTTCTATTATTTTTTAAGGCAAAATATATTTATTAACATACAAGTTTAGGAAAAGCTTTCCAGATGGCACAAATGGGTTGGGCTACTATTACCTAGAGATTGGCAGTTCAAACCACCCAGCAGCATCATTACAGAAAGGCTGTTGATCTGCTTCCATAAAGACTGCACTCCAGAAAACTCAACAGGGTGGTTGGAGTAGTTCTGTTCCGTCACACAGGCGGTCACCATGGGTCAGAATCAACCCAAAAGGCTCAAAGTAAATCAGTGGGACAGCTGTATTTTTTGGCATTAAAACACAGTCTAATATTTTTTTAATTTAATTTTTTTTTATTTTATCACACTGGGGGTTATTATTACCTGTGGTTAAAAGTCTGTAAATATGTACAGGATGCTTCTGTCCATCTCTCCAAACTCTAGACATTGCCTATAAAAAATAAATTATAATACTCAAGTATACAGTATAAAATAATGCCTCTTCCCACATAAGCCTGTTACATACATGTATTTATAATCAGGATTTCCAGCTTTTACTTACTGTTTCAATAAATAAAGCCTACACATGTCTCCACTTCCACTTACTATCTTTTCCCTAGTTGTCTTGGATTTAAACCATTTCCAAAAATATTTGTCAACACCTCTGGGCAATGATTCAGTTTTTAGATTGTAATGATGTATGGTAATGGTCCATGGTTCCTGCCATAATGGGTTCTAGTGTGTCAGGAAGTATGAGGATGGCACAGAACGGGACAGGGTTCAGATCCGCTGTTGAGTGGGTCACTATGAATCATACTCAACTCAACAGCACTTAACAACAACAAACAACAATGTGACTATCACCTAGGGATACCTCAAGATCTGACAAGCCCATCAGTTATAAAAGGATTAAGTGTGGGAAGCCCTTAAACCTTTCAAAGCTCTGGTGAGATATAGGGGAGCTTTCCTGGGATGTGGCCTGAAACACCTTTACTTGTACAAGAGACAAAAGGGGAATGAATCAAGCAGAGAGGAGAGACAGTATCACTAAAGAAAAAAAGATCAGAATGTAGAGCATGTCCTTTAGACCCGAGTCATTCCACTGGGAAAGTCCTAGAACCAGGAGAGGCAGAGAAGAAAGCCCAGCCCTACAGCCAACACCCCAAATTTGGATTTCATGCCTCCTAAACCAAGAGATAATAAGTGTGCTAAAAGCAGCCACTTGTGAGCTTTCTATTACAGCACCACTAGAGAACTAAGACACTGAATAGAAGGAAAGGGGTTCAGTCGGTGGTGTCACTAAAGTTGGTGTCATGCCCCACCCTGACTGACCTGCTTCTGATCACATAGAATCTTCAGTAATGCTTATTACCAATTTCAACAAAATAATAACTTAATTAATTCCGTTGTAAATGGCTTAAATGTAATCACATCTTGGATTATGTGGATACTAACAATAAAATTGTTTTTGTTTGGGGTTTTTTAATTGATATTTTAATCAAAGTTTACACAGAACTCAGATTTCCATTCATTCATTGTTGCTCATTTCCCTCCTTGCAGATAATACTAACAATAAAATTGTTTTGTAAAATCTTTCTACATTTAGCTTTTTAGATTTTTCTTCTTTTCCTTTAACTACTTGCTTAAAAAGTTGTTGATGTTGGCTCACAATATTGTAGTTAAGATAAAGAAAATCTGACAAAATCAGCAACTATATATAGATTGGCAATAATGAAAACAATAGTGTGTATGTGCAGTGCATACAAAGGATTTGAATTTGTTTTGATTTGAAGCATCATTGTAACTGGGTAGTGAGTGGTTAAGAGTGCATTCAAAACCCAAAAACTCAAACTCATTATCAATGAGTGGAAATCAACTCATAGCTGACCCTCTAGCAGATATCTGATGCTGTAAATCATATGGAAGATGGGACTGCCCACCTTTCTTCCTCAGAGGTGTCAATTAACATCAAGTTTCACATATACAAGCTGGCCTGATGATGTTATAACTAACTACAGGTATGTTTTATAATAAACAATACATTTCTGCTTAAACAATGCACAAAAGCTTTCCAGCCAGCCATTTTGCTGTCACCCCAGCTGAGAGTAACATGACATCAGTTTGATCTCTGGAGGACCTGGAGCCTGAGTAACTGGTGTTCATTACAATAATGTTCCACGGCTATGTGACTGGTCAACAATAAGACCTGGATGCCAAGAAGGTTTGGGATTCTATATATGCTATTGTACCTCATTGCTGGGAGAATTAAAGGCTGTTCACACAGCCCCACTGGGAGAGGACAGCTGAAGCTCACACCTATTCTCTCCTGGACTTTGCACTATGTCTGTTTCACCTTAGCTGATATTAGTCAGTAACTTTTCACTATGACAAACTGATCATGAGTATTATAACCTTTTCTTAATTCCGTGAATCCTACTAGTGAGTTACTGAACCCCGGAGGTGCTCATGGAGATTTTCAAATTCAGATACAAAATGAGAGGCAATTTGTAGACAGAAATCCCAAAATGTATAAAAAAAAAGTCTACACACTAAAGAAAGCCAAAACCATCTCCTGAAGTATCTGCCTAAATACATAAATCTCACATCCTCATTCTACCCTGAACAAATATTGATCTTAGCATCGACAACCCTTTGATAGTTGTGTATACCTTGAGGCCAAACTCTGTAACGTATTAGCACCTAGAGACCTACAGGTTTGGGTTTCAATACCTGCTCTGACACTTAAAAAAAAATAAAGCATACCTCTTAATAAACTTCAACCTTAATTTGTTAAATACTAATAATACCTTAGGAAGCTCTGGTAGCCTAATGGTAAGAAAGCTGCCCTGCAAACCTAAAAATATGTAGTTCAAATCCATACTGCTCCACAGGAGAAAGACGGGCAATCTCCTGCTAAGCAATTCACTGCCTCTGAAAACCCTCTGGGTCAACTATGGGTCGGTTCTGACACAACAACAATACCTTTTCTTTGTTATCTAAAGGAACTTTGATTACGCTGCTAACTACCAGGCCTGTAGTTGAAGCCACTAACTGCTCTTTAGGAGAAAGCTGGAAAGTCATCTTCCACAAAGATTTACAGTCTCTGACGCTGGAAGGGTCACTATGTGTAGGAATCGGCTTGAAGGCAGTGGGTAGAGGTAAGCTATCCAGGGCTGCTTGGACAGTGAAACCAAAAGTGGATGGTTTTAACACACAGAAAAGTATTTTTCCACATTTTAAGAGGCTAGGAGAAGGCTATCTCTCTGTGTCAGTTCTGGAGGAAGGTCCTTGTTTCCTTTAGCAGCTGTAGGCCTGGCATTCACTTACAATCCTTGTATGTCATGGCCTTCCCTACAAGGAGTTTCCCAGTGCAGACACCTGGGTTCAAAGGATGCATACTCCTGGTGATTCTTTCTTGATGATACCAAGGTCTCCCTCTGCTTACTTTTCTCTTTTTATCTCTTTGAAATAGGAAATGTCACATACCCTGGAAAAACTATCCTTAGAACAGATCAGAATTAAAGGTTTGCATCTCACCCTTAATCCTACTGCAAATGCCTGGCTTCTCAGATCTTGAGGGATCCTTACAAATCTTCCACATTACATTAGCCAAACCTTAAACTCATTGCTGTGCAGTCAGAATTGACTCATAGCTGACCCTTAAGAGAGGTTTTGGAGGCTGTAATGGTAAAGAGCTGTACTGACAACCCAAAGGACTGTGGTTCGAATCTCCCAGCGGGCTAAAAAAATGGGCTACCTCCTCCTGCATGATTCAATGCCTTTAACAACCTGCTGGAGGGTGAGCCATGGGTCAGTTCTGACTCGACGGTACACAACGACAGCAACAAATCCCCTGAGAGGAGAATCCTCACCTTTCTTCTGAAGAGCAGCTGGTGGATTCAAGTTGCCTGCCTTGGGGTTGGTAGCACAACTCTTTACCAATTAGACCACATCAGTATAAACACGTATTTTTGGCAGACACAATTTAATATGACATAGTTGGATCTGTAGTTGTGAAGATTAAATACATGGAAAGCACTTAGCAGAGTGTCTGATATATACTGAAGGGCTCACTGTGATAGTTATTGCTACATCGTATTTTTTGCCCCTAGCAGACACAGCATTACCAACATACATTTAAAACTGTTTATTTAATGTATAAATACTCCTACCTGGATATCAGTAGCTGGATTCCAATCAATGTCGTAGAGAATTAAGTGAGATCCTCCAACAAGGTTAAGTCCCACACCACCAGCCTTTGAACTTAACAGGAAAACAAAGTCGGAAGAGTATTTACTATTGAAGCCATCAACTATTTGCTGCCTTTGAGAGATTGGTGTTTGTCCATCAAGCCTTGTATAGGCATATCCATGGCGACTGCAAACTTCTTGTAAAATATTCAAGGTCTGTGTGTAGTTGGATACCAACACCACCCTGTGAACCAAAAAAAAAAAAAAATCAAAGACAATATTAAACATTTAACTTGAAGCAAAATATCACAAAAAAAGATTATAGTTAATCAAAGAAAATGCCAAAATGACTCTATACCATTAAACACAGATTCTCTTTCAAATGTAATATTAAAGTCAGTATCTAAGAGATTTCCAGTTTTAAGACGGTGGAGTAAAGACTTTATGCCTTCTATCTGAAGTAACTCGAAAAACTGCTTAGAATAATGAAGACAAACTTCCAACAAGAAACAAGAGCAAGTTAATCTGCACCACAGAATCTTATTAAGAGTCAGTTACCAAAACCAAGGGGTATTTCAGAAGGAAGGAGTTTAGACTGAACTATTATAATGGCATTGGTAAAAAGACCTCGGGCCCTATCCCAATGTAACCAGGTATGTTTCTTTCTCAAATAGAATGCATTAGAGCAAAATCCAATGAAATTTAACCAAAGAACTTAGACTTGAGGACTCTGGGTGGCATTGATGGAGTGACAGGTCAAAAGAAAGTTTTTAAACCAAATAGCAAAACATCAGGCCACTTTTCCAACTAACTCCCAGAATACCAATAATCAGGCACCTTACTGCATCCCCGCCCAGGCCTTCCTGGACATTGAAGAATTCATCTCCAGAGAAACTTCAATGACACCAAAGGAAAAAAAACCACAGATTGGAAATCCTCAATTGAAAACTTCAGTTAACTGTCTGATTACCTTACAATGAAGGGCACCAGTCAACAAGGTCTGACTGTGTATACAGAGGATTCCATTAACAGAAATCTAGGGAATTCCTAAGATTAAGAAATAAACCCCATTTCGATTAGTAACTAACTAAATGTTGGGAAAATAAGGAAGAAAAGTGAGCCCAGAATGATTTGTAGTTTTTTGCTTACATTTATGGCACCATTTATAAAACTAAAGGATAATAAAAAAAGAATGGGCTTGAAATAACAAAACAATGAAGCCGGTTTTGAACATGTGAAATTTTAAATTCCACAGAGCATCCAAGTAAATTTAATCACTATTAAGCAGAAATAAAAATGTGGAACTTAGAAAAGAGGGTTAGCCTAGAGATACATGTCTTGAATCAATATATCAAGGTAACAGGTGAAAGTGTGGTGAGCAGAGATCCCCAGATATACAACTTAAAGAAGACTAAGAAGAGTCTGATGAAATATTAACACAAACAGGAAAAGAAGACAGTATACTGGAGGACACTGAGAAACAAGTAAATGCTACATATCAAAAGACACCTAAAAAAAATATCTTAAGTGTTTCCAAAATAAAAACCCAAAATACGTAACTGTTGTTAAAAAAAATCTCCTTATTTTCTAAATTTACAGATTTTTCTTAAAGCCTGTGTCTACCTTATTAATTATTAATATATAGATTCTTAGAAGCTAACCATGCTACAAAGAGGAAAATCATTAATTTCTTTTTATTTAAACTGAGGAGAAGGTAAGGAAGAAAGCAAAAAAGGGCACAGGTCAAATTAAAATTCCCCATGTACTTAAATGCAGCTAATTAAGTCATTCTCTTACTTTTCCGAAGGGCGGAGTTCACGGATGACCTCTAGTAGCCTGGTCAGCACCTGCAGTTTTCCTGACTCCTCCTCAGTGAACATGAGAGGATTGTAATCAACAGGGAACACACTGACCAAGCCTTCATACAGACGTCTCTCTTCATTTTCATCACAAGCTGAGTTACATTCTTTCTCCTATGCAAAATCATTTTTTAATTTTTTTATTTAAATTTATTATTAATTTCAGTAAAAATTTACAGAGATTTTGGATTTCCATTCATTCATTGTTGCAGTTTTCTTCTCTTCCAACCCTCCCACCTAGTACACTACCCTCTTGGAAATGTAAAAGAAAAATTCTTTCATTGCTTTACAAACCCTCCCCCAGGTCCACTCCACCGTGTAGCCTTCGCTCTAGAATCCTGTCATGACAAAAATACCTAATCACATATCCCTTTTAAACAATTTTCTCCCTCAGCTGTTTCAATGCAGTATACATTATTGAACCCATCTTTCCCAGTCTCCCCCCAACCCCAAGGTTAATCCTGTTTTACAACAGTGGCACCATGCAGTATTTGTCCTTTTGTGACTGAGATACTTCATGCAGCATAATGCCCTCCAGAGTCACCCATTTTGAATAATACTGCATGAGTTTCTTGCTTTTCAATGAAGCAGAGTATTCCATTGTGTGAACATACCATAGCTTCTCTATCCATTCGTTTGTCGATGGGCACTTAGGTTGTTTCCAACTCCTTGTTATTGTGAACAAAGCCGCAATAAACATGGGTGTGCATATATCTGTTTGGATGTCAGTTATGGTCTCTTTGGGGTATATTCCTAGGAGTGGAATTGCTGGGTCAAATGGTATCTCTATATGCAACTTTTTGAGAAAGTGCCATACCGCCTTCCACAGTGGTTGCACCATTTTATACTCCCACCAACAGTGAATAAGGCTTCCAGTTTCTCCACAACCTCGCCAGCATTTGTTGCTTGCTGTTTTGTTAAATTTTGCTATTATGTCTGGGGTGAGCTGATATCTCATAGTTGTTTTAATTTGCATCTCTCTTAGAGCTAGGGATTTTGAACATTTCTTCATGTGCTTGTTAGCCATCTGATGTCCTCTTCGATGAAGTGTCTGTTCATATCCTGTGCCCATTTTTCTATTGGATTATTTACCTTTATCTTCTTGTGGTGGCAAAATAAATTTTTTTTGTCAAAATCATTTTAACAGTGGTTCGTGTTTGGTTATTTTACTGGGAAGGGAGGGAAGAAATGCTAAAATTACAGGGGAGAAATGAAGATTAGTAACTACCTAAAAAGACCAAGCTAATTTTTTTTTATTTTTAGTTTATTATTTTTGTGTGTATGTACCGTCAAATTGGAGGAGATTGTCCCTCATTCTCCAGCAGAGCATCTGGTGGATTCGAACCGTGTATATCTGGGATTGCGGTGCAGCTTCTTGCCACTAAGCCACCAGAGCTCCCTACCAAGCTAAGTTTTATATAAAGCTTCGCAGGTCACAATATGATCCTTTTGAAAATCTTTAGCATGCATCCTACCAAGTTAATAACACAACAGTCCTAAAGCAGTCCCCTAAGGCCTGCTGCCTTCACTGTACATGTGCAAGAAAAAGAAGAAGGAAAATAAAGAGAAAACAGTGACGCAAAGGCGGTCCTCTCCCAGATCCTGTGCTTGCCGTCACCAGTATATCTGGCTTTTCTCTTGCTCGCTCTGTGCCATCTCTCTCTATATATATATTATTTCTTTTCTCTCCTGAGCTGTAAACACAATAATCTAATTCAATCTTATCACAAGAAGTGAGGATCCAATACAAATTCTACCTAGTTACTCATATTGCCCTTTGTAAAAGAACACTGGATTTTTTTTTCCCTTGCATTGAAATTTTAATGATTCAGTTGAAACACAAGAACACTGGATCTTAACCTTAACAAGTTCTAGGTTTAAAATTATCTCAAGGAAAGTTTCAGGGATTCATCCACCCTCTAAGGCTCAAAAAAGTCTAAAGTTCATGAGAATTTTCTGTTCTGCATTTTCTCCCCATTAATCAGGATTCCTCTACAGAATCTGTACAATTCCACTATAATCTTATTTGAACAATAAACTATATTATTTTTTTATATGCCCCTAATATGTTCACGTCTATTCTCTTCTGTATTGAACAACAGTAGAAACATCTTACAGGCAGTCAATCCTCCCTTAAATCACCATTAGCATGATATTCTGGGCACACAGTATCAATTTTAAATTACCTTATCACAAAATAGAGCAATCTTTTAGTAAATTTACATAACTGATAAATGCGGCACCCAGAGACAGTGTGAAAGAGATGGCTGCTGGCTGGTCACTCAAACTCACTGTCATCGAGTTGGGTTTTGACTCACAGCAACCGTTCATCAGGCTTCTGAGGCTGCAAATCTTAACAGAAGCAGACTGCTCATCTTTCTCCTTCAAAGGCACTGGTGGAGCAAACCACTAGATAGGCACATCCTTTGGGTTAACAGCACATCGCACCACTGACTTCACCACCAGAGGGGCTGACACCTTGAAAGGTTTACCAAGGGCCACAGATTCAGGATCTAGTACATAGCTTTTTATAATTTAAAAATAATAATAAATGATAATAATACTTTAAATATATTTAACCTCTGGGGAGTTCTGGTGGCCTAGTGGCAAGAAGTTGCACTGCAATCCCAAAGGCATGCACTTCGAGGCCACCAGCTACTCTGTGAGAGGAGGATGGGCAATCTCCTCTTGTGTGATAAACTGCTTCTGAAAACCTGCCAGAGAGTCAGCCATGGGTGGCTTCTGACTCGACAGTACACAATAACAACATAGTTAACCTCTAGGAAGAGTGAAGGAAATAAAAGACTAAAGGAAACAGACCAAAATAAGCACATAATAGAGCGCATACGCCTCCGCCCCCACAATCCTGAGACCAGAAGAACTAGATACCCAGCTACCACCACTGACCACTGTAGAAGAGTCCCCAGGAGGAAGTCCTACTAGATAGAACGGAAGAAAAAGTTGAAAAAACTCAAAATCACAAAAAGACCAAGGTGGCTGGCCTGAGAGAGACTGGAAGAGTTCTTAAGGCTCTTAGCTACCCTTCAAGTCTGGATATGAACTCACGTCTGTGGCTCAATTCTCAGCAAAATGGCAGACAGACCTACAAGGTGAACAGTGAAGCTAGGGAAGTATGTAGTTCTTAGAACAATCATCCACACAAAACCAACAGGGCAACATCTGCCAGGGATAAAGTTGAGAAAGCAGGAAGAGAGGGGGGGAAAAGGACAAATGGAAGGTAAATACAAAGAGGAAATGAGAAGAATGTAATTCTATTGTGGGAACTGCAATCAATGTCATAAAACTATGTGTGAACTATTCAGTGAAAAGGGACAGCATGCTTGAAATGATGGCGAGGAAGACCCCTAACGAGACAGACTGACACGGTGATTTCAGCAGTGGGCTCTAGTGTGCCAGAGATGATGAGGACGGCACAGGATAGGACAGGGTTCAGATCGGCTGTTCACTGGGTCGTCATGAATCATATTCGACTTGATGGCACCTAACAACAATTCAATGGAAGATCAATTTGTTCTGTAAATTTTCACTGAAATCACAATAAAAATGGGGGGGGGGGAAAAACAACCAAAAAAAAAAAAAACCACAACACAACCAACATCAAAGGGAAATGATTCACACTAACCAAATAAAAAGTTATTAGGATGGGGTAGTCCTTGAAAACTGACATCACACTGGAAAAGGTGGAGGGTCAGAGTAAGAAAAAAAGACCCTCAATAAGATGAATTTGACACAATCACTATAAAAATTAGTTCCTATGCACCCCCATGTTTATTGCAGCTTTGTTCACAATAGCAAGGAGTTGGAAACAACCTAACTGATCAACAAATGAATGGATAGAGAAGTTGTGGTATTGAAAAACAAGGAACTCATGCAATTTTATTCAAAATGGGTGATCCTGGAGGATATTATGCTGCATGAAGTATCTCAGTCACAAAAGGACAAATACTGCATGGTGCCACTGTTGTAAAGCAGGACTGATATCGGGGTTGGGGGGAGACTGAGAAAGATGGGTTCAATAATGTACACTGCATTGCAACAGATGAGGGAGAAAACTGTTTAAAGAGATATGTGATTAGGTATTTTTGTCATGACAGCAGTCCAGAGCGAAGGCTGCATAGTGGGGTGGACCTGGGGGGACTGTAAAACAATAAAGAATTTTTCTTTTACTTTTCCAAGAGGGTAGTGTACTGGGGGGGGAGGGTTGGGAGGGGAGAAAAGTGCAACAATGAATGAAAGGAAAGCCATAATCTCTCTAAATTTTCATTGAAATTAATACTAAAAAAAATTAAAAAGAAAAAAATGGATTCCTAGGTAGCTCTGGTGGCCTAGTGGCAAGAAGCTGCACTGCAATTCCAGAGGTATGCAGTTTGAATCCACCAGATGCTCTGCTGGAGAAGAGGAGGAGCAATCTCCTGTATCAGTCAAATCTGATTTGATGGTACACACACACACACACACACACACACACACACACACACAAAAAGTTTAAAAAAAAAAAATTCCTGCTATCAGAGATGGCAAGCACAGTATGGGATAGGGTAAGGTTAAGATCTGTTGTGCAGATGGTCACTATGAGTTGTATATGACTTAACAGTAACATATTCATCCTTATTTTCTGTGGTATTACAGGTAAGCTTTTACTTAAAACGTCTCAGATTGTATATCTGTATCCTATTTTAAGTTTGTAGTGTTCTATGCCCAGTACTGGATAACATATGATAAAAGTGGAGAAAAACTGAGTCCTCTGTTGCTTTCTTCCAGTCCTTGCAAGGATTTTCCAAATTAACTAGCATATTCTGGGCCATAATAAGATATTCCTTTTAAGGAAGATGTTTTGGCTAGGTATTGTATAAAAAACTTGTTTCTTAAAATACTCATAATAAATTGTTATAATCCAGCCTACTGCAGAGTTACAAAGACTGCTTTCTTCTATCATAAATTAAGTTAATGTAAGTCATTGTGGGATAGCCATGAAGAATTCTGATAGAATACTCGACTTTCTAAGTAAGTCTGTAATTAGTGACCTCAAGTATAATGTAACATTCAAATGTTATTATTTGCAAATCACATTTTTACTGTTTAAAAAAAATTGTTATGTGCCATCAAGTCATCTACGACTCACAGTGAATCAATGAACAGCAGATTTGAACCTTGTACTACACTTTAACCTGCTTACAACCTCTGACATTCTGACACAATTGGGCTCATTGTTATAGTCAGTTAGCAGAATAAAAATCATTAAAGGTGACTTAAGGATATTGAACACAACAGTTACTATGCAATTTGTATGGCCAGGCATTCTAATTCAAAAAATGTTCTTTCCAAATTATATTATGGAATCGTGACAATAACATTATCAGGAAACCACTACTGCCTGTACTTTGCAGATAAATAAACTAAGGTTCATAAATGTAATTTCCTTATGATTAAACTTTCCTAGTTAAGAAAGTAGCAAATAATAAAGGAGTGATAGAAACCAAGGTCTAACCCTAAAAAATTCTTCCTATATTCAAAACTACTTCATGATTATTAATACCCAAACTGTCACTTCAAATGTGTAGCTGTTAAACATCATACTTAGAAAGCTTCTCTAAAATAAGATAATAGATGGGCATTTCTGAGGCCCTGTTTCTTCATCAAAAATGGTATGATAACAGTATATACTCCAGACAATTTTTGTAAAGAATAAATAGCAATAGAAAAGCACTTAATATGGGATTCATTACATGGTAGATGCTTAATAAAGGTCAGTTAATAGTAGTATTAATATCAAATTACAAATTTCCAATCAGAAAATTTATGACAGACTTATGAGTCTTTTACCAACTTTATAAACACTCATATATCACTTAAAATGAGGGAAAAAACAAAGTGGTATGTGTGTGTGTTTTTAAGGTAAATTTCAAACTGTTAGCCCCAAATAGACAAAATTGACTATATTAACATGCATAAAAAAACATGGCAGAGTATTTGATAAGGTGCCAAAAAACAGAGGGCTAAATCTTGAAAGCAATGCCTTAAACTCATGTCATCCCGAGTCCAGCTCTGTGGGTGTGGGCATGCTCTAAAGAAGTAAGAGGCTGGATCAGCTCTAGAGCAGACCACACTGGAGAAACCCACAACCAACTACAGGGATCAGTACAACCTTTGCATCAAGATTCACTTGACATAGTCCTCTCAATTCATATCCATGGCCCTCAAATACTTACCTTTATAGAACTGAACAAAAGGCAGGGATGATTGCACAGTTTCTTAAGAGCTCCTATACATATCAAATGAGAACTATTTTCCAGCAACCCCTGAAGACAGAACCGCACAGCCTTAGAGTTCAACAGCTTTCGATAAAGCTCAATCTGTAGAGCTGCTGGCTGGCAAAAAACAACATTCTCTATTTTAGGTGGAAGATATTTATTTATGACTTCCTGGGTTCTTCTAAGGATAAAGAGTCCAGTGAGGCGAGTAAGTTCAGCAGCTCGTGACTCTCCTAAATTCTTTTCTTCCTAAGGAAAAACAGCAGTTAAAAAAAAGTTACAAATAATACTTACGGTTAAAATTAACTTGAAACATGTTATAAAGATAACTCATTTACTAACAGCTTTATATTTCAAACAAACACACGCACAGAATAAATAAAATATGAGTTTAGTATAGAAAAAACAACCATGAGCTCTTTAATTGTTCAACATAGTATTTAGTTAAGTGAGGCCACAAATTGCCTAATCCTTGTTTGTCTGGCTATTGGCCCTGTAGAGAACCATAAGAAATCGATAATCAACAAATTTTTCTCCAAGGAAGTTTTAATATGAAGACTGAATAGGTATATGGTCTTAACATCACAAGCAAAGAAATTATAAGCAAATCCGTAGAAGCCAATATGTTTTGACAACTTACTGATCTAAAACTAGTTCTATCAGATATTACTGGCACAAGAGATGGTAGGTTCTTTCACAATCATGTAAAGTTGTTCACTCAACAATATAACTTCTTTTAAATAAAAATACACATGAATTAAATACACACTTAAGAGACAGATAAAAATAAACTGTGTGTACTTATGCATACATTTTTCTATTATTTATTAAAGTAAGTTATACCTCAGAAGCAGAAGGTTCTCTTGATGTGATAATGGGTTCTTCATATATTTTTCTATAGGATGACAGAGAGCCTAATATGCCCGGATTTACAAAATCAATTAATGCAAAAAATTCTTGCAGATCATTTTGAACCGGAGTACCTAGAGACAGAAAAATATTAAGAAGGTCAAGCTTGTGTTTTAAAATCATGAGTTTTGATAGCCCAATTACATGGGCAAAAGACATGCAAAGAATTTTGACAGAGGAAGATACTCAGATGGCCAACAGACACATGAAGAAATGTTCTAAATCACTGGCAATGAGAAAGATGCAAATCAAAACCTCAATGAGATACCATCTCACTCCAGTAGCAATGGCAAAGTTTAACAGGGCAGTAAGTAATAAATGTTGGAAGAGGATATAACAAGAGAGGAACTCTTACTCATTGTTGGTGGGACTGAAAATGGTACAGCCACTCTGGAAGGCAGTTTGGCATTTCCTCAAAATGCTGAGCACAGATATTCTATATGGCCCAGCTATTCCACTGCTTAGAACATGCCCCAAGAGAATAAGAACTGAGGCACAAATGGAGACTTGTACACCAATGTTCACAGCAGTGTTATTCACCATCGCAAGAACATGGAAACAGCCAAGATGTCCAACCACAATGAAAGGGATTAAGAAATTATGGTACATTAACATGATGGAATACTACCCAGCACACAGGAGCAATGATTTTGTAAATTACTACGTAACTTGGGAGGGACTGGAGAGCATTATGCTAAGTGAACTAACTCAGTCCCACAAGGACAAATACTGTATAAGACCATTATTGTAGAACGAGTATGATCCAAGGAGAGGGAGGGTGGGAGCAGAAGGGGGATTAATCATAGAGTTGTACAATTTGATGGGGGGGTGAAGGAAATGGAAAAGATTTGGTGTGAAAAACAATGTATACAAACTTTGTTAATAAACCAGTATATAGAGAGAAAAAGGGGGGGGGAAATCATGAGTATTTATAAAAACTTATACTTTCTTCCCTATAAGGATTAACATACAAAAAAATTCCCCCAAAATTGAGAAAGAAGCCAAAGTAAGTTGGGGGTGGGGGTCGGAAATTAGTGCTCAAATCAACTTTTAAAGGAACATAGGAAAAAGAAGGCAACCTCCTTCCATGCAATTTACAGCTTCGGAAAACTCACTGAAGGGTTAACTATGTGTTGGTTCCAACTCAACAGCATACAACAAGAAGCTTTAATCATGAGCACAAGGGCTGAGTACAGGCTTCAGAGTCTCACTGCTTGGGCTCTGCAGCACATCACTTACCTGCCAGATGGACTTACCACCTGCATAACATGCTAGGTAACTTCACCTAGTTTATTACCTGTAAAATGGGGATAATAACAGTTGCTCCTACAGTAGTGAAAAGTTAAATGACTTCATCTTTATAATATACTTAAGAGCAATGCCTAGCACACAGTAAAGGCTCAATAAATGTTTATTATTGTTATAAATAAATTTGTGATTGGAGATAAGTTTCTTAGTGTCTTTGAGTTGGGCTCATATGTTTGGTTGGAGATTTTTTTTTTCATATAAAAGAAGATAATCATTTCTCAGGGATATTACATTAAAAAGTATATAATATGTGGAAAGTGCCCAGCATAGCACCTGGCATATGGGAGCCACTTTGTGCATACTATTCACTAATATTACCTTTCAAAATTAACCAATCAAATTTGAACTTTTCACTGTCCTAACAGTGACCGCCCATCTTTTTCTGAGGGAGCAGGTGGTGGATTTGAACTACCAGACATTACCTTTTGATAAACAGTGCAATCAGAGCTCCCTCTACTGCTGCTATTAGGTTGTTAGGTGCCATCATGGACAACTTATGGCAACCCTATGAACAACCAATAGTTTGTGGCTGACTCTGAGAAGAATGGGAATCCCAGAACATTTAATCATGCTAATGCGAAACCTATACTTGGACCAAGAGGCAGTCATCAGAACAGAGCAGGACAATACTGCATAGTTCAAAATTGAGAAGGGTGTACGCCAGGGATGTGTCCTATCTCTATACCTTTTTAACCTGTATGCAAAGCACATTATCTGAGAGGCTGGGCTCTATGAGGAGAAGCGTGGCATTAGGATTGGTGGACGATCTATCAACAATTTGCGTTATGCAGATGACACAACCCTGCTCGCTGAAACTGAAGAGGACCTCATGCACTTACTGCAGAGGGTCAAGGACTGCAGCCTTCAATATGGACTGAGGCTCAATGTCAAGAAGACAAAGATTCTCACCACTGGACCAATTGGCAGCATCAGGATGGATGGTGAAGAGATTGAGATTGTTCACAGTTTCAGTGTGCTCGGCTCCACGGTCAACACTCTTGGCACCAGCAGCCAGGAAATCAAAAAACGTATTGCGATGGGAAAGTCTGCTATTAGGGACCTCTCTAAAGTAATCAAGAGCAACGGTTTCTCTCTGGAGACTAAGGTGCACCTGATACAGGCCATGGTTTTTGCAATCACTTGTTATGCATCAGAGAGTTGGACAATGACTAGGGAGGATAGAAGGAGAATTGATGCCTTCGAGCTGTGGTGCTGAAGAAGAGTATTGAATGTACCATGGACTGCCAATAAAACAAACAGATTCATCTTAGAGAGGATTAAACCAGGCTGCTCCTTGGAGGCAAGGATTCTGGGGCTTCGTCTGACATACTTTGGACATGTAAGGAGAGGCATGTCTTTAGAGAGGGACATGATGCTGGGTAGAGTGGACGGACAGCACAGGAGGGGAAGACTCTCTATGAGGTGGATTGATTCAGTGACTGGGGTAATCGGGATGTGTGTGTCAGAGGCAATGAGATTGGCACAGGATAGAGCACGGTTTAGGGCTGTTGTACATTGGGTCGCTATGAGTCACAAACGACTCGATGGCATATAACAACATGAACAACCAACCTGAACCCTGCTCTATCCTGTGCCATCCTCATCATCTCTGACACATTAGAGGCCACTGCTGAATCCATCTCATTGGAGGTCTTTCTCTCCTTTGCTGACCCTCCATCTTTCCAAGCATGATCTCCCTTTCAAGGAATAGCCTCAAATAGCTATATGTCTAATGTAGGAAAGACATAGCTTTGCCATCTTTGCCTCCAAGGATCACTCTGTCTGCACTTTTTCCAAGACATACGTGTTTTTTCTTTTGGCAGTCCATGGGACATTCTGTACCCGTCTCCAATATCATAACTCAAAGGTATCAATTCTTCTTCTCTTATCTTTATTCACTGTTCAGCTCTCAGGTGCATGACATGTGATTGAGAAGACCACAGTCTGAATTAGGAGCACTTTGATCTTTAAACTGACATCGCTGCTCTTCAGCACTTTGGAGAGGTGCCTGACAGTAGTTTTGCCCAATGCATTAAGTCTCCTGATTTCCTGACTGCTAGTACCAAGGGTGCAGATTGTTGATCTAACGCAGATGAGATCATTGATGGCTTTTTCCATCTAACATAATATTGACTGTTAGTATCTGTGGTCAGGACCTTTGTTTTCTTCTTGTTGAGATGTAATCCATACTAAAGGCTGTAGTCTTGGATCCTCTGCAGTAAGAACTTCTTATTCTCACTTTCAGCAAGCAAAGTTGTGTCATCTGCATAATGCATACTATTGATCAGTCTTGCCCCAATCCTGATGCCACCATCTTCTTCATAGAGTCTTTGGTAATTATTTGCTCAGCATGCACACAGATTAATTATAGAGTAAAGATACAAACCTGACACACACCTTTCCTGATTTTAAACCATAACCATGCAGTGATCTCTTGTTCCATTTGGACAAGAGCTTCTTAGTCTAGATATAGATTTCATAATATAATTAAATGTTCTGGAATTCCTATTCATCTCAGTGTTAGCCATAACTTGTTGTGATCCAGTCAAATGTCTTTGAATAGTCACTAAAGCACAAACAGACATTTTTGTGGTATCTTCTGCTTTCACCCAGGACCCATCTGACATCAACAGTGATATCCTTGGTGCTGCAGTCTCTTCTAAAACCAGCTTGACTTTCTAGTAGTTTCCTGTCCATATTCTGTTCTTGTTGTTGTTGTTATGTGCCATCGAGTCGTTTCCGACTCATAGCGACCCTATGCACAACAGCTCTAAACCCTGCTCTATCCTGCGCCAACCGCACC
>NW_006399786.1:16660054-16662681 GCF_000299155.1 Elephantulus edwardii | reverse complement strand
GCTATTTCAGAAGTGGGTGGCCAATCCTTCTTCCTAGTCTGTCTTAATCTGAATGTTCAGATTTAGAGGAGTATCTGACAGACAGCAATTTGTGGAGCAACTTATACTGTTCTAGTCAATTTTTAATAATATTTGACAATATTTTGCTTGCATGAGATATTTATATTGTTCAATAATTTTCATATTCTGTTGGATCACCTTTCTTGGGAATTATTATTGGACAGAAAGTACATGCCTCTGTGTTCCTCCGCCATCGCAGGATAACAGATTCAGTTGTGTTAGGTCTCTTCCCACATCCAACTCATTGTTTTTCCTTATTCCAGCAATCTCAAGAACAAAGGCTAGTCAAATGCAGCTTTATGGATCAAGTACATCTTTGTAAAAGAACCTCGAACCCACTGTAGTCAAGTCAATGAATCTTCAAAGAAATCCACCCAAAGATTTCCAATGCTGTAAACTGTAAAGGGAGGAGACTGTTCATTTTTCTCTTCATGGAGCTGCTAATGGATTGGAACTGCAGGAGAATCTCAGCCTGTGTGAAATCAATGCAGACCAAGTCACCAGAGCTTCCTCAAGTACATTAAAAGTGCCTGGTTAATAACTGCTCCCTGCTCTTAATATTATGTAAATCTGTCCTCTCTTTGAAACAACTGAATCAACCACTACACACAATGAATTCATCAGAATCACCTTCATTTGTGCACATACAACCCTTTTTTCTCAAATGAGCTGGTTTAAGTCCAGGTAGTGCTGAATTCTGGGCATAAATAAGACTGAATAGCAGACTCTGGCAGGATTCTGGACTGTGCTTGCTTGACTGCACAGCTAAGACAGGACCAGCCAGTGAGAGGAACTAAAGAGATGAATGGTTTCTTTTTCTTCTTTGTTTTACAAAAGCGTATTCTTAAATGTACAACAGTGCTGGCTTTAGCTCTGTGGTTCCTTCAACAAGGAGACATAAACTGCCTTAAATGTACAACAGGCTCCATGACAATACTTCATTCTAACTACAGGCAGCAACATATGTTATAGCAGAGAATATAGATGTTTACACGAGAATAGAATTAAAGCTCACCATCACCTCAGCCATAAGGCACTCCTTCCCCCACCACTCTCAATTTCTGAATTCCACCTGGCAGCCTCTACTTTAGCTCCTCAAGTTTCTCCTGTTCTCATTTCTGCTTGAAAGTCTTCTCTTCCTCATGTATTTCCTCTCTCTGCTGCTTGGGTTATTTCCGAGGCTGCTTCTAGCTACCTTTGAGGACTGACATGGCACTGGCTGCCCCTTTCCCAGACCTGCTACCCAACGACCTTCAAATCATGCAAAAGATTTTGAGACTTTTCTTACACTACCCATCTTGGGCTTGGTAGCATGACTTTCTGTCCACTAGGCCAACATAGCTCTCTCTATGTTGTCGTTGTTATTGTTGTTAGGTGCCATTGAGTCATAGACAATGCATAGCGACCCTATGAACAAAAGACCTGAGCACTGTTCATAGTTTCCAGATGCAAGCCATTTCAGAAGTGGATGCCACTCCTGCTTCCAAGCTTGTTTGTATCGGGGAGCTCCACCAAACACTGCTCACCATGTGTAACCATTATCACATTTGGCACATCAGTGTCACAGTGTTTAGCAACAAGAAGAAGTATATTTTAAAACTAAAAAAATTCTTTTACATTTCTCAAAATCATGCTTAAAAAAGGCATATCATTTTCAAAATCATTTTTGGTAATGATTGATATAAACCTCCTACACTAAGCTGTTGTTATGTGCTGTCGAGTCGCCTGTGACTCCTAGCAACCCTATGTAAAACAGCCCTTAACCCTGCTCTATCCTGTGCCAATCTTATTGTCTCTGACACACCTACTTCCATTACCCCAGTCACTAAGTCAATCCAGCTCATTGAGGGTCTTATTCTCTTGCACTATCTCTCTACTCTTCCAAGCATAACGTCCCTCTCCAAGGACTGGTCCCCCTTTGCAATAGTCCAAAGTATGTCAGACGAAGCTTCAGATTCCCTGCCTCCAAGGAGTAGCCTGCTATCACTTGTTCTAGGATGAACTTGTTTGATTTTTCTCCTAGCAGTCTACAGTATATTCAATATTCTTCTCCAGCACCACAGCTCAAAGGCATCAATTCTCCTTCTATCATCCCTAGTCATTGTCCAGCTTTCTGAAAGCCAAATTACCATTATGAGTTACTTAAGTACCCTCGGCAATTCCTTCTCTCTGTTTCTTTGGAGCACATATACAAAAGTTAAAAACATTTTGGTCACACACCTTTTCTCACCTCATTTTAGCCTCAGAGAAGAGCCCTAACATGAAAGACAAAATGGCAATAAGAAATCATGATGTAATATGAACAATCACCATATCTCTTTAAAAAGAATAAAATGTAGTAGGAAAATCGAGCATAAATCAGAAAATGGAAGGGTCATCAATAATAGTAATGAACACAACTCTTCCTTCTGCCAGATGGCAAACTGGAAGGATTAAACAAGCCTAAGGTGACACAGAAGAATTTCATGAAAAAACATATGAGCAAGAGCCTATGGTGATGAAAGAAGAAGTTCAGGCTGCTTTGAAGGAAATGGCAAAAAATAAGGCTCCAGGAATAGATGGTATAC
>NW_006399786.1:16652406-16658234 GCF_000299155.1 Elephantulus edwardii | reverse complement strand
TATGAATCGCAAGCGACTCGACGGCACATAACAACAACAACAACAAAGGTGAGGGGAAGAGAGAAGCTACATTAAACTGCTCGGAACTGATCCTAGTCTAGATGTGAAGTTGAAAAGGAGAGAGTAGGAAAAGCTCTCTGTACTGACTCATGGTCCACCCCGTCTTGAGGCAAAGTCTGAGCCAGAAGCTTTAAATGAGGCACCTACAGCACATAAACTTAAAATAACTGACCCCTACTGCACACTTATCATGAGTCAGGCAATTTTCCAAGAACTTTTACATGGATTGACAGCTTTGATCCTCAAAATAAGACTATGAAGTAAATAATTGAATTATGATGATTTCATAGGCAAAGCAATTGATATAGTGAAATACGGTATCCAAAACGGGACTGTCATAAACGTCAGAAGTGGGAAACAACAGGGGTAGCCTACCTCTGGCTCTCACTTTTTAACCATTATACCACTTGTAGTTATTCCTCTAGAACCACAAAATCTGAGTTGTTGAAAATTACACAAGGATTTGAAGATTCCAAATTGTACCAAGATTCCATTAATACAGGTTTATTAGTATGAAATCCATACAAATGCAAAGAGTATTACTACAAGTCCAAAGGCCCATGGTTCAAGAACATCAGCTGCTCTGAGTGAGCTTGATGGGCTATCTCCTTCTGTGCAATTTACTGACTCTGAAAACCTACTATGAGTTGGTTCCAACCTAACAATACATAACAACAATGATATAGTTAGGAGACAAAAATTCCATCATATATCAGAAAAGTAAATACTGACCTGTAAGAATTACTCTTTTCTCACAAGAGAGGCTAAGGAGGGCTGTAGTTGTCTTAATGGCGCTGTTCTTCAAGCGATGTCCTTCATCACAAATAAGAAGGTCAAATTTTATATTCTTAATTTGATCAAGGGAACGAAGTAACATTTCATAACTTATGATAAGAACAGAATATAATGGAGATTTAATGAATTCTTCTACTTTGTGATCCTAAAAGAAAGAAAGAAAAAAAACAAACCAAATATACAACACAACAAACCCAAAACAATTCAACATAATCTTTAACAAATCAAGGCCAGAAAATCAAATTTAAGCAGCACAATCCTGACAACCACATATCAAGCATTAGAATACATTAACTCAAAGTAAAAATGTAAGCCCTAACACTCCATTACTGTACAAAGGCGTTAGAAAGTTATTTACATAAAAAAAACTGTATGAGAGAGACCAAAAACTGCAATACTGATTTGAAAAGCTTCTGACTTACAAAATGACTACAATTAAAATTTTTTAACTCTCTTACCTGATCCACAGTAAATATCTTGATCCTCTCACCTCCCAGCCATTTTTTAAATTCTTTCATCCAGTTATTCACCAAGCTTCCAGGTGTGACGATAAGTGTCTTCTTTATTACTGGCTTGCCTCCATAAGGTCCCTGACACTGGAGAGTCCAGATGAGCGAAATACACTGCAGTGTTTTCCCTAGACCCATTTCATCGGCAAGAATAGCTCCATATCTGCCATTCATTCTGTAGGAAATAATTGCACTTCTTTATATCACAATGGAAAAAATGTTATGCTCTTAAAATCATCACACACACACACACAAATAATCATCACTCACTAGTCAAGAACTAGAGTTGATACTCTGCAATTTGATAAATTCTAACACCCAATGAACAATGTTCCCCAGGTTTTTAATACATCTGATTTATATAACTCATTTCTTTTATAGCTCTTTTTTGTTAGTTAATAAAATAACTTAAAAGATATTATAATATCAAACAACAAAATTTATTGAGCTATATTTACATTTTCTGATAACAAAGAAAGTCTTCAAACAAAATAGCTTTACGTACTACTGTAGCAAAATTAAACACTAAAGATTTGATATGTGGTAAATTAATACATTTGTTATTATACAGGTTTACTAAATTAATGCAATTTTTTTACTATTATTTGTGTGTGTGTACTGTCAAATTGGATCTGACTGGCACATGAGGAGATTATCACTCCTTCTCCAGCAGAGCATCTAGTGAATTCAAACCACACGCCTCTAGGATTGCAGTGCAGCTTCTTGCCACTCGGCCACCAGAGCTCCCTCTAAATTAATGCAATTTTAAACAAAACAATGTTAAGAATATTATTGTGTCCATGCATTAATACTACTTTATATTTTTAAAATATGCAGACACACACACACACACACACACACATATAAAGTCCAAGAGAAATATACTAGGAAAAGTAAGTATCATTTATTAATTTATTATATTTAGTGTCAATAGAAATAACCAAAACAGCAACCTTCCACATCAAAGTATATGGAAAAATTGACAAGTATGTTGAGGAGCCAGTGGCATAGTGCAGAATATACAAGGCTGCTAACCACAAAGTCAGGGTTGAAAACCACTAGCTGTTCCAGGAAAGAGGACAGGCAGTCTCCTCCCATACTGTACAGCCTTGGAAAGCCAACACAGGATCAACATAGGTCTGAACTGACTCAAGGGAAATGACTTTGGGTTGTGGTTTATTATATAACTATAGATCAACAAAACAAAAATTTTAGATCAATAAAACAGTGCCTGGTCTTGTACCATCCTCACAACATACTGTGTTTGAGCCACTGTTGCAACTAATGCATCAATCCACTTTGGGAAAGTCTTCCACTCTGTCACTGAGTCTTTACCAAGCATAATGGCCTTCTTTAGGAATTGGTCTCTTCTGAAACACGGCCAAAGTACCCAAGAGAAAGTCTATCTTCACTTCTAAGGAACATCTATCTGGGTGTACTTCTTCCAATACATGGAAGTTTATTCTTCTGGTCCAGAGTTCTCAATATTATTCAGAACAAATAACTCTCGCATAAAGGAAGTAGAGCCAAGGCGCTGCACATAAGGAAGGATGACAAGGCTTGATCTCACATACATTGGGCATTTTGTCAGGAGAGGCCAGCCTTGAGAAAGATACCACGCTGGGAAAGGCAGAGAGTCAGAAAAAGCTAGGAAGACACCTTCAACAAGATGGATTGACTAAAATCACTGTACTTTCTGAGACATATTAGACTCTTTCTAAAAACCTATTATTGCTATACTGTTGTTAAGTGCCTTCGAGTCGTAGGTAACTCACAGCGACACTATGAACTAAAGTCCTCAATACTTGTGCGACTTTCATCCTTTCTCCAGGTTTATAGGGTTTCCGAAGACAAGCTATTATGGAAGTGGATAAGTAACACAAAAACTGTCATTAGAGGAATACTAGGGACACATTCTTATTCCAATTCTAATAAATTCATATGGTTCTGCTCCACTCCAGTTCTGATCTTAAATATAGGTGCAGAACCTCATTAATTTCAAATTAGCATCATACTTCACAAATTAATAGGCACAGTTCTCTAGACTGCCAAGTCAGCCTGAAACTTCAAACACTACACGTGAGCTTTGAGGTTGCCGCAATACCCTAACTCTGGCTTGCTGGCTACGCTGGATGCCTGCCGTAAGCTCACAGGTAATCTGTGATCTGCTGACTCCTACTTCCCTTGGGCTTCATAATTAACTAGAATGACCCACCGATTCAGGAACCTTACCATTACCATTTTATTATGGCAAAAAGAAAACAGATTAAGACGAATGTAGGGCAAGACCTGGGAGAATTCACAATGCAAAGTTTCTATTCTCCACCGACAACATGACCCTCCCAATTTCTAACGCCTTTCATCAACCAGAAAGTTCATGGACCTTCCTGTCTACAGACTCTAAAAGGGTTTCATTACATAGGCATGCCTGATTGAATTCAACCTCTTGAGATTGAGCTGGTATCATATGATGGGACTTTCTAGCTTGGCAAGCCCAAATCCAAGCGTTACCTCTCATTAGCATAATAGGTTAGGCAGGTGTAGTCTGTGGCACCCACCAAAGACACCTGAATCACTAGAAATTCCAAAGTTTAGATACTATCTCTCAAGACTTAGGGTCAAAAGGCCAAATTCTTCAGGTAAAACTAACTTTTAATTCTCCAACTATATTCGGTTCCTACCTCATTCCCATCAGGCATTCATAAAGGAATATGATTCCTTCTTTCTGATGTGGTCGAAGATGACATACAAGGTATGGATCTATTACTACATCCACAAGAGGGCGACAGGTCTTATTGAACAGCCACTGATGATTCTTGTTTGGCCGTGGCATAACAAGGGAATCTTTGGAGAAAAGAAAATGCATAAGCATTAACACCTTGAAAGATCATTTCATCAGCAACTAAATTATCTCGCTTTGATTATCTGTAAACTATCATTTATAACCAGAAACTATTTGAAATTTAGTAACAATTACACCAAGCAAGAGTACACAATTTGGAAAAGAAAGTCATTTTCTTTCACAAAAAAGATTCACACATAACTTTCTAAACGACCTAAATCCAAATGCTTCAAAACTACTAGAATGTATTATTGTCTAATAAAGAATTCAGTCAGCCACTAAATTTCATAGGTCAGTATTCAGGGCAGAGAGAATTTTCAGCTGAAAGCACAGGTTGGAATTTTGTCCAGATGCATTTGCCAGTGTTCATAGTCTCTCACTTTTTCATAACGGCTCCCCTTTTCTTAACGGAAAAGGCTCTCTTTATTTTCACTCTTCTGCACATTAACAATGGCCATTACCCTCATTAATCAGAAGAACTGCAAAAGGAGACAAATTTTTCCATTGGCTTGGCCATCATTTACTTAATTACTAACATTCATGGGTGTTAAATTCACGAACCTTTGCAAAGCAGTACAAAATAACCATCAAATTAATGGAATTCTTTAGAGATGTGCAAGCACCATTTAACATACTTTTCAAAATACGGCCAAAAAGCACAAATTCAGATATAACTAGAAAGCAGGTCTCAACTGGTAAACCTGAAGTCAGATAATAAAGCCACCACAATTATTTTTAATAGATTTCCTGAACTATGCCAAACTATAAAGACTGAATTAAGATTTTAAAAAGAAAAAAGAATAAAATGAACTGAATTTTTAAAATAAACAAAAAAGAAAAGGACAAAAGAGATGAGAAGGAGAAACTAAGAAATACAATCCAGGAGATTAAATGAAATATCCATCAGTGGAGAAATGTGTATTTACAAGAATGGATTTGCTCATATTTACCGTTAGTAATTACCCAGAAGATGTTTTTTGTGGGTATTACGAGGTTTTTGAGGCACTTTTATCTCTGAAGCCAATACTTGATATATAAAGGATTTTGTGGTTGTTCCTGGATGCCTTAGAGTTGATTTTTTCTCTCTTAGTGACTCCACGGGGACCTCTGGTGGCCTAGTGGTAAGAAACTGCACTGCCAATCCAAAGGCACATGGTTTTAATCTGCCAGCAGCTCCAAAGGGGAAAGATGGACAATCTTCTCCTGTCTGATTAAATGCCTCTAAAAATCTGCTGGGGATTTCGTTTCAACTCAATGGTATCCAACAAAAACCCTGACCCCATGGAATGGAGCAAACTGCCTCATAAGCTTTTCCTGCCTTTAATCTCTCCAGAAGCAGATGGATAGGTCTTTCTCCAGAATCTCTGGGCTAGTTCGAACTGCCAACTTTTTGCTGAACAGTTCAGTCAGCTTATATTTACTGTACTTTAATTACGTATGTGGGGTAAGAAGCCTGTGAGCCAGTCCTCCACAGGTAGAGGATTAGGGACAAAAGGTGGAAAATTTAACCTTTATCCTTTCTCTCTATCCCATGAGCAAAGCAAGAGTATATTCCTTATGCATTTCTAATTGAAATGGTTCCTTCTTTTTGGTCTTTTAAAAAGCATAAAAGAAAAAGAAAA
>NW_006399786.1:16650747-16652271 GCF_000299155.1 Elephantulus edwardii | reverse complement strand
TCATATATATACATACATATATATATATATACACTGCTCAAATAAGAACTATTTGGTAAGTCATTTAATAAAATACTCATTTTCAATAAAGGTAAACCTAAATCACATGATAATGACACATCAATTCACATTTAGGATGTACACACATATATAAACATATATACAAATATATAATGTGGGGAAATTATCACAATATAATTTTTCATTCACTCAGTCAGAAAGCAAAGTGGAGAAGGAGGGCTACTAAAACAGCTAGTGAGACAGGTCAAATAATAAAAGTAGAGAAAAACAAAAAGCCCAAGCTTCTATTCTCTATACTTCAATTAAGTATTCAAGGTAAGTAAACTAATATAAAACTATGTATTTCAACTTTCACAGTTTGGCCTTATTTAAGTCATTGATTATTTGAATTTGTTGTTGTTGATAAGTTCCATCAAGTGGACTACAACCTGTAGTAACCTTATGAACAACCGATCTGAACCTTGCCGTTTTGCTCCATCCTCATGATTTCTGCGATGCTCTAGCCCACTGAACTTGTTATGTACCATCAAGTTGCCTGAAACTTGCAGCGACCTTATGTACAATAGCTCTGAAGCCCCACTGACTCTGACACACCTACCCCCATTGCCCTAGTTACTGTATCAATTCATCTCATGCGGGGAGGTCTTCCTCTTCCGCACTGTCTCTTGAGCATGATGTTCTTCTCCAAGTATCGGTCCCTCCTGGCCACATGCTCAAAGTATATGAGATGAAGCTTCAGAATCCTAGCTTCCAAGGAGAAACGTGGTTTCACCCTCTCCAAGACAGGCCTATTTGTTTTCTTGGCAGTCTATGTTCAAGGCTCTTCTCCAGCAACACAACTCAAAGGCATCAAATCCTCTTCCATCATCCTTAGTTATTATCCAACTCTCTAATGTATAGCAAGTAATTGCAAAGACCATGGAGTGGATCAGGTGCACCTTAGTCACTAGGCTAACATCATTGCCTCTCAGTACTCTGGAGCGGTCCCGGACAGCAGATTTACCTAATGTAATTCACCTTTTGATTTCCTGACTGCTGATGCCTAAAGTGTTGATAGTAAAACTTAGGTGACGTCTTTCACCTCTTGAGGCACAGGTTCCTCAAATGTAAAGTGAATAGACTTGTTTCCATAATATTTGCAATAGAGAAATAGAATTATGGTACTTTATGTATGTACCTTTACTCCTTTTAACAAAGGAGCCTACTCTACCCCTCAAATTCCACATCTATTTAACTAAACTAATTCAAATATCCTTATCCACCTCCTCACCACATAAGCAGCTCTGTAAAGGCAATTTTACTTCTGGGCAAAATACATAAAAGGTACCTTAAATCTAAAACCCTAAAGCCTTCTTAAAGACAAAAAAACAGCTTAGCTTAACTAGTAAAGAATGTCTGTTATGAGCACCACATCCTTTTAAGATCTTTCTACATGAGATCCATTTTCAGCTCAAATGGGTTTTGCAGATTACTTTGACCAATTTTTAACAACTTATATAATTA
>NW_006399786.1:16648590-16650087 GCF_000299155.1 Elephantulus edwardii | reverse complement strand
GAAGCAGGAGTGGCATCCACTTCCATAATAGCTTGCCTCTGGAAACCCTATGAACCTCAAGAGAGGATGAAAGTCACACAAGTGTTGAGGCCTTTCCTTCATAGGGTTGCTATGAGTCGCCTACAACTCAACAGCACTTAACAATAACAATAACATATAATATATAATAATGTAAGCTTGATTTTTCATCATTACACCTGTTTAAATGAAAATACTAAAATAATTTTAAAAATTCAAATGGGACTTTCTTCATGCAAGAGAACAAGGTAAACCTCAAATTCTCACATCTAGACAAAAAATATAACTTGACACTCTCAAATAAATTATTTATTCTCAGCTCAGTGAAAGGAAATTAGGTTATTAGAGTCATTTCATCTGAGTCACTGGATTCATCCTTTAGTTCCAATTCTAAAATTTTGTTTATACTTGTAATGTTGGGAACACTGCGGCTATATCCTTTCTTCATATCTTTTCAATCTGTATGTTGAGCAAATTATTTCAAAAGGTGGACTATATGAAGAATATGCCATCAAAACTGGAGGAAGATTCATCAACAAACTGTGTTATGTAGATGACTGACACAACCTTGTTTGCAGAAATGAAGACTTCAAATACTTACTAAAGAAGATTAAAGACTACAGCCTTCAATATAGATTACATCTCAACATCAAGAAAAATATCTTCACTGGACCAACAGACAACATCATGATAGAAGGTGAAAAGATTGAAGTTATCGATGAATTCATTTTAAATGGATCCAAAATCAACACTCTAGGGAGTCAGCATCAAAAAATCAAAAGACATGTTGCACTGGGGAAATCAGCTGTCAAGAGCCTCTCCACAGTGCTAAAGATGAAGAAAATCAGTTTAAAGACTAAAGGGTGCCTGATTCCAGTCATGGTATTTTCAATTGTTTCTTATGTATCTAAAAGTTGGGAAATGAACAAGAAATACCAAAGAAGAAATGATGCCTTGAATTGTGGTGCCGGCAAAGGGTACTGAACAGCCATAGACTAAAAAGCAAACAAATCTCTCTTGGAGGATAAGCAACCAAAGTGTTCCTCAGAGGCAAAGATGGTGAAATGTCTCATGTACTTGGGGAATATTGTCGGAAGTGGTCAGTCCTTAGAGAAAGATATCATGCTGGGAAAGGTGGAGGGACAGCAAAAAGAGGATGACCTTCAATAAGATGGACTGACACAGTGACTATGACAATGGGTTTGAGCATGGTAGAAATTATGAGAATGGTGCATGACAAGGCAAGATTCCAATTATTCACAGGGTTTCTATGAGTCATAGTCAACTCACTGGTACCAACATAGAGCATTAAACTGATAAGAGCAACTCAAAAAATTAGATGAGAAGAATCTTAGAAGACAGAGTTTTTGTTTGGTTTGGTTTTGTTTTTTTATTAATTTAGTTTGTTTATTTTTCATTTCAATGAACATCTACAGAGATTTTGGAATTCCATTCATTCATTGTTGCACCCTTCTCCCC
>NW_006399786.1:16643178-16647832 GCF_000299155.1 Elephantulus edwardii | reverse complement strand
ATATCTCATGGTTGTCTTGATTTGCATCTCTCTCAGGGCTAGGGATTTTGAACATTTCTTCATGTGCTTGTTGGCCATCTGAGTGTCTTCCTTGGTGAAGTGTCTGTTCATATCCTGTGCCCATTTTTCAATTGGATTATTCTCCTTTATCTTTTTTTATGTTACTGGGAGACAACTCAGAAAAGCAGGGAAAGAAGGCTATGCAACTTAAAGAATATACTCAATATACTACTAAATTGGTATAAATTCTGCTGCATATATTTTCAACAATAACGAAATTCTTTCATAAACAAGCAAAAGAATATATTCTTACATGTAAAATTTAAATTCTTTACATGATAGCTTACCATTTGGTATTTTAATACATGTGATCAAGGATTAGGTCTTCAAATGTGAGATACAGGCACAATCCTGATTCATAAATTCATCAATTTTTCTTTTTGCTAAAGATATTTGGTATTATTCAAAGCTATGCATATATTCACCTACATTTATATATTTTTTTCCTTTAATATATGTATTAAATACTTATTTTAGGGATTATGGATTTATATATTAAATAATCTCATAATTATATTGTTAAATAACTTCAATATTATCCCTTGGATCAGATTACATATCTGAAAAATAATACATACTTTTAACACATTAAAATAAAATTTAAATATCAAATTTGCATACCAAATATGTAAAAACACTAAATATAGAATACTCAAATTATTTTAAAACTCTTACTTGGTGCATATGGGTCATGGCGTGGTTTGCAATTTTGGAAATCATTCTGTATATTTTCCTTTGAATATGATTTACAGACATTTTTGAAAGGCTTAGAGAAAGACTTCTTGGTAATCTGAGAATCTGAGACAGCAGGACTTCCTTCTCCAGGTTGAAAACATTTGCCACTGTTGAAATCAGCGGGAGAGATTTTACCCATGACTTCTATTTCTTTTCCACCAATCATCAGTGTTTGACCTTCATCTAAATTTTCAAGGTCTTTGAGCTTATATCCAATGCCTTTAAATTGAGAGAAGAAAAAAGTTTCTATCATTTACTAGCATTCAGCTCCAAAATTACTAACTCACCAGAGTCTCCTTTCCTTAATATTATATCAAAGATAAGGAATGAAAAAAGTTTTTAATTGTAAGCATCTTATATAATCCACTAGCTAGAAGGGTGACAGAGTTTTATTTTGGTTATTAAAAATTGGGATAAATAAGAAAGAAAACAGTTAAAAATTAGCCATGCTTAAGGAAAAAGCAGTACTTGTGTCTTTAATGCAAAACACTGCCCGTTACATTCTTATAATTTTGCATTTCATCCATGAAAAATCAAGTCAAGAAGAGTTTGTTAAACTATCTGAGTCCTCTTCTTTTCTTGTGAATAAACTATAGATATATTCAAACTTTTAATAAGATATAGCATAAAAAAAAACTAAGGCTGATGCTTAGATATTCTGAATCTTTAAACCTAGACTTCTAGCAACATTTGTGTTAGTTTGTTTTAAGTAAATTATGATGACTTCCAATTTGGATGTATTATTCAAAGTCATACCAGAGTCTCCTTGGGGTTTTGGTTTGTTTCTTTTCCAAAAATTTTAATTAGTTATCACTGAAATTAGCTATCATTTTCCTCCTGATATCAATAGCTTTCAAATTTTTATTCATTTAACATTCAAGGGGTAGCCAAAGAAATAAAAGAACATTCAGACAATTAAATGTCAGAAATATGTCAAAAAAGGACCTCTGGCAAATCATTTTGTTTTCTTAAAAAATAATAAAATTAAACCATGGGATGGAGTTTGCTTCAGTGAGGTCAGTCACTAATTACTTAATAATAGTTTAGGTGTGTATATGCTTAATTGCTTAACATTTGCTTTTATTTGTACAGCACTTGTCTGTTAGTTTGTTGTACTAGGGTAACGTGCAGACTGCTGTGAAGCTAGAAAATATGCCACAAGTGTGTCAAATGTCAGAAGGGCCACCTATGGTGGACAGGTTTCAGTGGAGCTCCCAGATTAAGAAAGACTAGGAAGCATGACTGGCCATACAATTCTGAAATAAAAGGCCTCTAAAGCCCCTTCAAACAATAGAGGAATATGGATAGCTGTAGTTAGTGGTACACATAAATCCAAGGATTACTGAAATAACGAAAAATTGTGAGATACTTTCATTCCTCATACAAACCACTTAAAGAGTTTAATCTGCCCTTGTTGATAAAACCTTATGTCAGTCATAAACTTGCTGTGAATCCAGAGATACATACCTTTTCCAATGTCTTTGCCTTCCAAATCCTTTAATATAAGTGACTTGCCTTTCACAACAAGAACAGCATCACCTTCCCACTTTTTGTGTTTTTTCTTTGAAGCTTTACACCAAACAACGCTAAAATATTTAACTAGGTTATCATGATCCTCTTCTTTTGCCTTGGGCTCTGTTAGTTCTGTTGAGGCTGTATGAACTAGATTTAAAAATAAATAAATAAATACATACATAAATAAAACTACATTTTCAAATACAAATCTTTAATGTTTAAACAGAAAAGTCAAATAAACAAAAAATCAAGGCCCAAGTAATTAATGCATCTGAATTGTAGTCTAAAAATAACCATAAAAGCATTTTGGAGAGTTTTCCACTATAAATCTTAAAATGAAGACATAATATTATTCCTTTTTTTAAAATCTTCTACTCATTTATAAAATTTGAATATGTTGTTTCTAAGAACAAATTATTTCCATTTCCCTCACCCCACCCCCATCAAATTGTGCAATCCCATGATTAATTCCCTCTCCCCTGCACATCTTCATCCCTCTGCTTCCAACCTCTCCCACCCCTCTTGCATCCTTATACTCATTCTACACTAATGGTTTTACACAGTAAGTATGAAAGAGTATTTGATTATGCTCAAATTAATATCTTCTAAATTGAGAAATCCAAATGATAGATACTAACAATACTGTTGATAATACAATGAATATAAGCTTCTACAGTCAGCTGAACTAGAATAAGCATCAGGCGGCTATCTGAAGCTCAGCAGTGTGAATTCACCAGCTATCCTGAAGGAGAAAGATGTGCAGTCTTGTTCTGATAAAGATTTACAGCCTGATGGAGTACAATTTGCATCTGACTCCAAAGTGCTATCAAAACAACAGAACTGACAAAAAAATCTCTTAGATCAGAAATATGTATGCTCACTACCACTACTCACAGTCAACAATATGCTGAATATCTTTATCAATGCATTAAAGCAATGACAAGCATAAAAATCAATCAGAAGTGGAAAAGTAAAACTATACCTATTTCAGATGGTATGACTATCTAATAATAAATTGCTAAGTAATCAAACAATTAAGTCTAATAAATGTATTCCACAACGTTACAGGATGCAAGTTTCATACTAAAAAATAATTGTATTCTCATACACTAAAACAAAATATTTGGAAATAGAATTTTGGCATTCCTATTCACCACAGCTTTTTAAAAATGCAGAAAAAAATTCAAGAACTTTACACTGTGGTCAAGCAGGAGAGGAGAGGATAAAATCTGTGAATAGGACCTCCTGAAATTTAAGTCCCTGTGTACATCAAATTTTTTTTCCAAAAGGGTGAAAAGAAAAACTGCAGACTAGGAAAAAACATTTGGCAATGACATTTCAAAGGATATCATCACCAAAGTTTACAGAATACTACAGGGCCTCCACATGAAAAAGACTGATAACCCAATACAAAAGGAACAAAAGACATGAAAAGTCTTTTCACAAAGGAAAATATTCAGATGGCCAACAGACACATGAAGAAATGTTCAAAATCCATGAAGAAATGTTCAAAATCATGAGCAATCAGAGGGGAAACAAATCAAAACCACAACGAGATACCATCTCACCTTGGTAAGCAATAAATGTTGGAGAGAATGCGAAGAAATGAGACACAAATGAAGATAATATGTACATCTATTTTCACAGCAGTGCTATTCATAATAGCAAGAATATGGATCGAGGAATTGTGGTACATACACATCATGGAATTCTATGCAGCATTAAGAAAAAACAATTTTGTAAAAACTATACAACATGAAAGAGTCTAGAGAGAATTATGCTGAATGAACTAGCTCAGTCTCAAAAGGACAAATACTGCATAAAACCATTAAAGATAGAAGGGAAACCAGTAAAATGTACACAAATGTCCAAAAGGGGAAGGAAGTAGAAAAGAGGAGAAAGTGAAAATCACTAGGATAGCAGAGTTTGGTGGGCAGATGGGGGAGGTGGTGTAAAGGAATAAGATAGATTCTTTGAAGACTCAAAAAAGATGTGGTAACAATAGATATGTGTTGGTGGTTGTTAGGTGTTGTTGAGTGACTCATAGCCAACCTTAACCTGCCCTAACCTAGGCCATCCTCATCATCTCTGACACACTAGAGCCCATTGCTGAAGTCATTGGGTCAATCTGTTTCCTTGAGGCATAGATCTATAGTAACTATATAAAAAGCAACATATATACACATGATTGTATGAAACAATGTAAATGAAATTGTATAAAAACAAGATAGTGAATGAAACAAAATATAGATAAATTATTGTATACAAGTCAATAATTTAAAAAAAAAAAGAATTGATGGTGCAACCACTGTGGAAGGAGGTATGGCACTTTCTCAAAAAGTTG
>NW_006399786.1:16579348-16642588 GCF_000299155.1 Elephantulus edwardii | reverse complement strand
AAATTAATAATAAATTTTTAAAAAAAAACAAACAAAAAAGAGAACTGTACACTGAACATTATAAAGCTTCTGGACTTTCAATCTACAGAACTGTGAGAGAACAAATTTTTGTTGTTTTCAACTAAAAATAAAGTTAAACATACGTCTATTTCTGGCAATTCTATTTCTAGATACTAACAACAATAACAAAATGTCTCTAAAAACCACTTGCACGACTTCTAGTCAGGTTAATAAATCTCTCATTCAGATAGTTGATATTTCCATCATCAGCATTCATAGATTTAGAAAATGTCACTATCTCCAAATTAACAACAACAAACAACAATTAAGTTTCCAATCCCTGGGAAATGACATCATGATGAGAACTGGAAGGTCAGAGAAGAAAATCCTCAACACGATGGATTGATATGGTGACTGTACCAATGGGCTTGAACATGTCTTGGATTGTGGGGATGGCTTAGGATAGGGCAGAGGTTAGATCTGTTGGTGATAGAATTGCTGTGAGTCATAGAAAGAGCTCTGTTGGCCTAGTGGATAGAAAGTTATGCTACCAAGCCAAAGGTGGGTGATTTTAATCTGCAGCCCTCAGGCCTGGTTTTAATTGTTTTTGGTCAAACATTTTTTCTAAGCGGTATAGCACTGGTCGGTCCATTTGTTGTACAGAGGTAATTCTTGGTTGCTGTGATGTGTCAAATGCAATAATGGTTATCCATGGTGGACAGTATTTGGTCGAGCTCCCCGATTAAAACAAGCTTGGAAGCAGGAGTGGCATCCACTTCCATGGTGGACAGTATTTGGTCGAGCTCCCCGATTAAAACAAGCTTGGAAGCAGGAGTGGCATCCACTTCCAAAATAGCTTGCCTCCAGAAACTCCATGAACTTGGAGAAACAATGAAACTTACACAAGTGTTCAGGTCTTTTGTTCATAAGGTCTCTACGAGTCTTCTATGATTCGACGGCATTTAACAAACAACAAGAACATCTTCAATTTATCCTCATAGCCTTCAAAATGTGTTTTGTTTTCCTGAGAAAATAAATTCTTTCTTTTGGCTTGAATCAGCTGTCAGAATTTCTAAGCAGGTGACAACCCCTAGTGCCTAGTTCAAAGAAGTCATCAGTCCCAAAAAGGATTCAAGCTGCTGTAACTCCAAACAGGAGCCAAGTGGGATTTAAGCGCAGTTGCCCCAATTGCCTGGCTTCCCCTCCATAATGACTGTGTGTGGACAAAGAGTTATTTTTGGATAGTGATTTAAAGGATAATGTGTTTCTACTATACCAGAAAATATGGTGTATAGTTTTTTAATCCTCTCTTTTCATATTTTTTGGGAATATGCATTCTATGTCATTAAATAAAAATATAATAAAATGGTTTATCTCACTAGTTTATCTCAAAGTATGTGAGACAGAGCTTCAAAGTCCTAGCCTTCAAGGAGAAACTTGGTCTCATTCTCTCCAAGACAGACCTATTTGTCTTCTTGGCAGTTCATGATATGTTCAAGATTCTTCTCCAGCACCAGAATTCAAAGGCTTCAATTCTTCTGTCATCTTTAGTCACTGTCTAGCTCTGATTCATAGCAGTATTATTTTTATCAATTTTTTCTAACTATATTTTTACTTTTGAAATTATCACATAGCAAAACTGACTTTTATTTTGGTATGCTAATCTACAAATATTAACACATGCATAGTTTCTCTTTAGCTAACACTACAACCACAACACAGGAGCTCCACAACCCCAAAAGACTCCTTCCTACTATTCTTTAAGCACAGCTTCATCCCACTAAAAACCCCCATCTACCACTGATCTGTTCTTATCACTCTTATGGTGGTGTATTTTGTTGCATTAGAATAGACCCATAGATGATGTGGTCTAGCCTATTTTCAGAAGCAGTAAATCATATGAGAGGAAACTGTCCATCTTTTTCCTCTGGAGCAGGATGGTGAATTCAAACCACATGTCTTTAGGTTGGCAGCACAACTCCTTGGTTTTTCTGAGTTTAAATAGAATTAAACAGCATGAAGGGTTTGGGGTTTTGGAGGGTTTTTTGAGGATAAAAGAGTAATTTTATTAGATTTTATTAGAAGGTTACATTCTCCAAGGGACGGACCTCCCACCCTGAAAGGAGATATGGAGGAAGGTCAGCGTGTAGCTTTTTTGAGACTAGCTTCCTTCACTTGGCATATTGTCTTTGAGATTTCTCCAAGTTGTTGCCCTTATCAATAGCTTGCTGCTTTTCACTAGTGATTATCAATTAAGGAGACTTGGTGGTACAGTGGTTAAGTACAGGTCAGCAGTCGCTGCTAGCTGACACACCAAAGAAAGATGTGGCTGTCTTCCTTCCATAAGAATTACAGTCAGGGGCAATTGGACTCTGTCCTATAAACATCATTATGAGACAGAATCCACCCAGTGGCACAGCATCCTAATGAATGGAAATGTGAAAGACAGTGGGTTTTTTCTACCTTTTGGTTATAAAACTGCTACAAATAATCATGTACAATATTTGTGTCAATATTCATCTTAACCAGGTTAGTAGGTGTAAACAGTATCTTCTTCATAACACAATTTTAATTTGATGGTGATCAAAGCCAAATTTTACATTATATTTAAAGGATGTACCTGACAAAATAACAAATACCCATTTATTTAAACCAAACATATATAATATTGTCTGAAAACTCCAACATTCACAAATCTAACAATTTACAGATGGCCCTGTCTAAATCTGTCCTTAATTACTACAATTTCAAAATTTCATGCCAGTTTATAAGCATAAAACAGGCATGAGAATTTGAATGAAGAAAATGCTTGTTTATAAGTGTAATAGAGACTATATTTCAGTCTTAAATTTATATTTTAGGTTCATGATAAAACAAAAAAGCCCCACTGTCATTGAGTCTAACTTGTAGGGACCCTGTGAACAATGGCTCTGAACTCTGCCCTATCCTGAGCCAATCTCACTGTCTCTGACACACCTATCCTCACTGGCACAGTCACTGTACCAGTCCTTCTCTTTCCTCTGTTGCATTGTCCCTACACCCTTCCAAGTATGCTGTCTTTCTTCAAGGACAGGTTCTTCCTGGCAACATGCCCAAACCCTATAGTGACCCAAGAGGAAAGACTAAAACTGCCCCATAAGGTTTCCAAGGCTATAAAAACGTATGGAAGTAGATCATCCCATTCTGCAGAATGGCTGGTGGGTTTGAACTGTTGACCTTTTGGTTAGCAGCTAAATATCCTGACCACTGTGCCAACAGGGCTCCAGTTACATGATAACGTCTTTGAAAAGTTCTAATAAGTTTAGTCATTTTAAAAATCAAGAAATAGAATCTATAGTCATATTTTTTTACTGAATTTGATTATTTGAAATACCTCAAACCATTTGTTCCATTGAAAATTGAAAAGTAAATTTGGAATTGTTCAAGTAAAATAAAAATATTCACAGCCTGAAATTTTGGAAATCAATATTAACCCAGCCCCAGAATGACTATGTGTAGCAATCATTGATTGAGAGAATCTACACTATTTATGAAAATTATTACCTCGATATCTTCCTTTTTTTTGGTGAAAGCATGATTTTAGATACTGTAACCTAAGAGACATTCAAGTTTCTTCTTTTTTATACAGACCATTATTTTTATATTGATTAGTAAGTATAGTTATTGTAAGGGAGAAGTATATCATAACCAAGTTTCAAAACAAAAATTCATTATAGTGATATTGTAGGTGTGTTTAGTCTGAGAGATAACAAGTTATTGCTTTCCTGTATTACAAGTAGTGTAAATCTCATAATTCTTGGTTATATTTATTCCAGTCTTTGGAAGTATTACCTCCTTTTCCTCTTGTCCTATAACCTATATAATTGAAAATGGAACTAAACAGAAAAGTAACAGGAGCAAGATAGTCATATTAATAATGATAGTTTAGAGGGGAGTTCTACATTATAAGTACTCTTCTAAACCTTTTATACATATTAGCTGATGTCATGGAAAGTAATTCTATGAGTTATGTGCCGTCAAGTCACCTGTGATTCATAGTGACAGTATGTGTTGTTAACCAAATTAGCATGCAAAGTTTTATAGGAAAGCAAACAAACAAAACCCCTCATTTATTGTTGCTTGGTTCTATAATCAACACTCTTGGTACCAAAAGTCAGGAAATTAAAAGACGAATTGCATTGGGAATGTCTACTGTCAGAGACCTCTCCAAGGTACTGAGGAAAAACTATGTCAGTGTGGAGACTAAGGTGCACCTGATACAAGTCACGGTCTTTGCCGTTACTTGCTATGCATCAGAGAGCTGGACAATGACTAGGGATGATATAAAAGAGTTGATGCCTTTGAGCTTTGTTGCTGGAGAAGAGTATTGAATATACCATGGACTGCTAGGAGAACAGACAAGTTCATTCTAGAGAGAATGAAGACAGGCTGCTCCTTGACGGCAAGTTTTCTGAAGCTCTGTCTGACATACTCTGAACATGTTGCAAGGCGGGATCAGTCCTTGGAGAGGGATGTCATGCTTGGGAGGGTGGAGGGACAGCACAGGAGAGGAAGACCCTCATGAGATGGACTGATTCAGTTACTGGGGTAATGGGGATAGGTGTGTCAGACACAATAAGGTTGGCAAGAGATAAAGCAGGGTTTAGAGATGTTGTACATAGGGTCGCTATGAGTGACAAGTGACTTGATGGCACATAACAACAACAACAACAAACAAAAAATGGTACAGCCACATTGGGGAAAGATCAGATGATTTCTTCAAAGTTACATCTGAAAGGAGCTCTGGTGGCTTAGTCCATTAAAGTGTTGTACTGCAGAATGCTATCTTCCTTAACCTGGCAATTCCAAGCCTGGACTAGATCATGCCCCAAAGGGAGTGTGCTGAGGGTGGAAGAGAAGATTCAGAATATCTGGAGCTCTGGTGACCTAGTGGCAAGAAGCTGCACTGCAATCCCAGAGGTATGCGGTTTGAATCCACCAGATGCTCCGCTGGAGAAGGAGGGGCAATCTCTTCCTGCACCAGTCAGATCCAATTTGGCGGTACACACACAAAGAATCAAGGTTGAAGAGGTACCACGGAATTTTCTAGGAAAATGATGAGGGAATTTCTAGAGTAACGGTAACATTCTAAATCTCAATAGGGGATTCAAGTGACACCCGTGTATTCATTTGTCAAACCTCATCAGATGGTACATGTAAGAGCTAAGAAATTCATTATAGTCAAATTTTACCCAAAAGACAAATAGTGAATTCCAACATTAAAAGAAGACGGAGGAAATACAGAGTTAATATACCAAAAAGAATTGGCCAATACTGAAAGATTTCAAGACATATCAAATGATTAAGAACCAAGGATACTGAAAGAAGGTATTCATGCTCCACTGAAGACACTGGCAAAAAATAAGACACCAGGAAGAGATGGGATACCAACTGAAATGTTTCAAATGACAGATGCAGCCCTGGACATGCTCACCAGTTTATGCCATGAAATTTGGAGGACAGGTGCCTGGCCAACTGAATGGAAGAGATCAATGTTTATTCCCATCCCCAAGAAAGTGATACAACAGAATATGGTAATTACAATATCATTAATATTGCATACAAGCAAAATTCTTCACAGGATCAATCAAGAACAGCTAGAACAGTACATGGACAGAGTACTGTCAAACATTCAAGCTGGATTTAGAAGCTGTGGCAATATCATTGCTGATGTCAGATGGAGCCCAGCTGAAAGCAAAAAATACCTGAAGAATGTCTATTTGTGCTTTATAGACTATGTGAATCATAACACATTATAGCTAACACTGAGAAAGGGCATTCCAAAACATGTGATTGTGCTTATGTGAGACCTATACCTAGACCAAGAGGTTGTTATGTGAACGGAGCAAGGGAAGACAGCATGGCTGAAAATTATAAAAGCTGTGTGTCAGGGCTGTTTCTAATCTGTATGCTGGGCAAATTATTTGAGAAGCTGGACTTTATGAAGGAAAATGTGACATCAGAATTTATGAAGACTCATCTATAACCTTTTTTATGAAGATGACACAACCTTGCTTGCTGAAAGTGAAGACTTGAAGAACTTGCTATAGAAGGTTAAACACTACAGCCTTCAGTATGGATTGCATCACAACATCAAGAAAACAACAATCCTCACCACTGGACCAACAGGCAACATCATGATGACTAGAGAAAGGACTGAGATTGTCAATGACTTCATCTTACTTGGATCCACAATCAATATACTTGGTAACAGTAATCAAAAGATCAGTAAACGTACTGCAGTGGGAAAGTCTCCAGTCAGAGACCTTTCCAAATTACTGAAGGGCAATGATGTCAGTTTAATAAGGTGCATCTGATTCAAGCCATGGTCTTTTTAAGCACTTGGTATACATCTGAGAGCTGGACAATGACTAAAGATGACAAGAAAAATTTATGCCTTTGCACTGTATTGTGGGAGAAGAATGATGAAGATCCCATAAAATGTCAAAAGAACAAACAGATGTATCTTGGAGAAGGTGCAGCCAGAGTGTTCATTGGAGGCAAAGATGATGAAGCTTCATCTTACATAGTTTGGGCATGTTGCTAGGAGAGGTTATTCCTTGGAGAGGAACATTACGCTTGGAAAGGTGGAGGAGAGGTGAAAGAGAGGAAGACTCTTGATCAGGTGTGTTGACATGGTGAATGCTGCAGCGGATTTGTGTGTATCAGAGATTGTGAAGATAGCATGGGATAGGACAGTGTTCAGACCAGCTGTGTCATAATGTTGCTATGAACGGTATTCAACTCAATGGCATCTAACAACAACAACTAATAATACTCATGTTAAGTACTTAAAAAGAAGATAATTAGGGAAAACTTATTTTAAAATGTATTTTTTAGGTACACAAAGCCTATTTGCTTTAAATAACAGAGGAAGGAAACCTAAACATCAGAGAAGCAACTATAGGACTATTAATTCATTAATATTATATTAATTTATGGGACTGTTGTATTCTGTTCTCAGTGAACTCAATGAACCACTGCTTTTCTTCCCTGAAACTAGTAAGAACTAGATGACTAGATGTTGCCTGGTTACTATTATCAAGGGAGAGTGAGAGGCACAATAGGTGGATCCCAAAAGAAAAAAGAGATGTGCAACAGCTGTCCAAATACCCAAAGGATTTGGGCTTACAGTACTCTTACTCTTCAAATCTTGAGACAAAACTAAAACCTGAAGTTAATCTTGAAACAAAACACACACACACACACACACACACATTTAGCTCAAAAAGTAAAGACCGTCATCCTTAAATATTGTCCTTTAAATATATGTTTTTATGAGCCCAAAAGGACAAAAGCAGTTTCAAAGCACAGATGTGAAGTTTAGGGCCAGTGAGTCTAAAGTATGAGAATGAAATCAGAACAGAAATAGGAAAAACGTGCACAACGTGAACTGAAATCGTTTTCACTACAGATAATGTGCAGAGTGTTAAATGGGAGCAGACTTTGATGTGTATTATTTTCACCAAAAATAAAATGCTTTCTTAAAAAAAGTAAACTGGATACAAACGGTGGCGGCGGCGCAGCACATCCACACGCTGCGCTCTCCCGCCGCGCCCAACCCTGGTCTGCCTCCTCTGCACGCCCTCCACTCAGTGCCCACCACGGCCACCCGTTCAGCAGCTGGTAGGAAGATGGAGCCTGGTAGACAGCAAAGGCTTTGACGAGTACATGAAGGAACTGGGAGTGGGAATGGCTCTGCGGAAAATGGGCTCAATGGCCAAGCCAGATTGTATCATCACTTCTGATGGCAAAGCCCTCATCGTGAAAACCGAAAGCACCTTGAAAACAACACAATTCTCCTGTAACCTGCGAGAAAAGTTTTAAGAAACTACAGCCGATGGCAGAAAAACTCAGTGTCTGCAACTTTACCGATGGTGCCTTGGTTCCGCGCCAGGAGTGGGATGGGAAGGAGAGCACAATCACCAGAAAGTTGGAAGATGGGAAATTAGTGGTGGAATGTGTTATGAACAATGTCACCTGCACTCGGATCTATGAAAAAGTAGAATAAAAATTCCATTTTTGCTTTGGAAAGGAATTAGTTATAAGAATGAACAAGCTCAGTTCCATGAGCAGATCCCCATACCGCTTCTTCACTTTGTTGTTTTTCCCCCACTACTGTGTTCATTTCTTTCTGCCACATTTTACATGCAGCTATTTCAAAGTGTTGGTTTAAGTAGAATCATCTCCTTGGTTAGTAACTAAATGTGTTTGTGCTAATAAAAAAAAAAGTAAACTGAAAAATGGATACATACGTAATAAAATAATTAAATTTACTTGGCTGGAGCTTCCCGACTAAATCAAGCCTGGAAGCAGGAGCGGCATCCACTTCCGAAATGGCTTGCCTCCAGAAACTCTATGTATGAACAGTGCTTAGGCTGTCCGTTCATAGGGTCGCTATGAGTTGTCTACAACTTGACGGCACCAAACAACAACGACAACGACAAAGAGAACTACGTTGGCCTAGTGGAAAGGAAGCTCTGCTACCAAGCCGAAGGTGGGTGATTTTTATCTGCGGCCCTCGGCCAGGTTCAAATTGTCTTCTGTCAAACATTCTTCTAGGTGGTATAGCACTGGTCTGTGTGTTGATGTACAGACGTAACTCGTGGTTGCTGATGCTGAAGCCTGTGACAGTGATGTGCCAATCGTGGTAATGGGCACCCATGGTGGACAGTGTTGTCTGGAGCTTCCTGACTAAATCAAGCCTGGAAGCAGGAGCGGCATCCACTTCCGAAATGGCTTGCCTCCGGAAACTCTATGTATGAACAGTGCTCAGGCCGTTAGTTCATAGGGTCACTATGAGTCGTCTATGACTCGACAGCACCAAACAACAACAACAAAATACTAATTATAGAACCTTGTTGGCAGGTATGTGTGTGTATGTGTACACACACACATGCACACGAGTGCTCAGTGTAAAATCAACTCTATACTTGAGAAATTTTTTCATAAAAATGTTAGAAGGAAAAAATCTTTGTGAACACACAAATTCATACAGGATTTTAAAGCACCAAAGATCTATTAGTAATTCTAATATGTATCATGATGGGTAGTATTTTTATTTCTTTCACTTTCACTATCTATAATGCAACTCACTTAAAATAGGCATTCAAATGATAGCTCCCAGTTTTAATAAAAAATTTCAAGACATACAATATTGAATCAACTTCTCAAAATCACACTTGTCATGTTACATATTTACTTTTATTTTTAAGACTGTAACCATGAAAAGCCTCTGTGGTAACAGAGTTAACAGCACTCAGCTGTTAACTGAAGGGGTAGCAGTTTGATCCCACCAGCCACTCCTTGGGACAAAAATGTGACAGCCATCTGCTAGAATGATTACAGCCTTGGAAAACTTATGGGACTGTAGTAATCTATCCTATAGGGTCATTATGTGTCGAAATTCAACTCAACAAAAATGGATTTGTTTTGGTCTTATATTTCATCTAGGTTTTTTAAGTATTTATAGTCAAGTATTTCATTGCTTTGGAGAATTTATGAGTCTTAACATACGAAAAGAAAAAAAACCATTATTTTTTAATATGATACATTACACATTTATTATAATATAATCTTCTAAATAAATGTATTTCAATAATGTCTTATCAAAATTACCTCTGTAGTACTGAATTCCTTCATTTCTGGCACACAAGGATACAAATATCTTACATTTTGTATTTAAAAGAACATCTATTAACAAAGTACTCAGCCACAATTATGTATAGTAAACATCAAACACAAGTTATTAGACTAAATTATTTAAACATGTCTATTTAAAATTTTACATTACTCAGAAACAACGCACACAGAAAAATCATTCACATTTTAAGCATTTTCATGTAAGTCAAGATAGAATCTTTCAAAAGTGAAACATCAAATTGATGTACAAAAAAAAGTACTTCTTTTGAATATTTTAAGAAATCAGCTGCCGTTTGTTAGACATTAAAGACGTTTTGTTTTCTTTGTTTCCCATTTTAACATATAAATTTTAATAACAACCACGTAGCACTGAAGTTCATACATACAAAGACAGAAAGGTGGCAAAAACAGTCTATCCAATATCTAAATGACAAAAATACTAGATAAAATTATCTTCTGACTCAGTATACTTTTCATAGGTATTCAATTTCTAGGGAATCAAGGCAGCATTTTAAAAGTCACTCTTCTCTGTTTTCATAGCACTGCATTTCACAGGTAAAGCTCATGCCCCAGTGCTCCGGGGTATGACTGCGCTCCAGGACCTCACTGTACATGGCTACTTATTTGCACAATTTCACCTTAACAAAACTGGTTTTCAACAAAAACTGCTAATGTTCACTGGTTACATATTCCCCAAATGCAAGTTTTAATACTAAAAAAAAAAGTCTGACTCAGAATTTCTCTAACCTATTCTATAGAATACGAATATATTTGGCCTCCAAAATGGATTCTAGTATCACATACATTTTCTTTAAATAGAAATTCTCATGAACTGGGTAACTATATATTGGAATGCTATTGGAGGGAGAATTATGCAATGAAGCAGCATCATATGCTACTGTAACTTGACTGCAGTAAGTGTAATTTTGGTACTTAAAAATATGTAAAGTTCAAATCCATCAGATGCTCTGCTGGACGAGGGGAAATCTCCTGTACCAGCCAGATCTGATTTGACGGTACACACACACAAAATTTTTTTTTAAAAGTGTTCTCAAATGAGAATTTTAAGATTCATTAGAATAAAAAGAAAGCCATAACACAAATCAATGAAAAAATCATAGGTATATATTCGTTTTTATAATTAAAAATTTTTATAGCTCATAATGCTCTTTATATTTTCAACAAAGTCATGATGAAAATGCATTTACATGTTTCTGTGTCAAGTGCAATAATTTTTATAGTAAAAATTTTTAACTCTAATAATGGATCTATAATTGTTTCCTCTGAACCAGTTTGGCAAATCTACAAACTAAAATAGTACTGAAAAAGTCAACTTTATCTTTGTTTTTTCTATAATCAGAAACTAAACCTAAATTATTAATTTCATTTCCTCAGTATAATTTTTTTTTTGTGTGTGTGTGTGTGTACCGTCAAATCAGATCTGACTGGTACAGGAGGAGATTGTCGCTCCTTACCCAGCAGAGCATCTGGTGGATTCGAACCGTTCACCTCTGGGATTGTAGTTGCAGCTCCTTGCCACTAGACCACCAGAGCTCCCCCCATTTCCTCAGTATAATTTAAAAACAATAAAAACATTGCCATTGAGTCTATTCCAAGTCATAGCAACACTACACAGCAAAATTGTCGCACAGCATTTCCAAGGTCTCCATGGAAGCGGACTGCCTCACGTTTCCCCCATGGAGGAGCTGGCAGGTTCAAACCAACTGTTCTGTTAGTAGCTCAAAGTTCAGCTACTATGTGACAAAAAGGGCTCCTTCCTCATAATGCCCTTCTCTGCATGCTCCATTTACCACGTCCATTATAATCATGCTTCTAATCTTATTCTGCTTATCAAAAGTTTCCAATGGCTTCTCATTGTATAATGTTAAATCTGACTTTAAAAACAGCATTTAAAGTAATCTACCAACTGGCACCAATTAATTTTCAAATGTATAGCTCTCAAAACCTTATTCATTCTTCAGCAAAAAAAAAAACATTTGAAAGTGTTATGTGATTTCTGACGTACATCAGCCCACTGCTGTAGTCATTCTATCAGTCCAACTCATTGAGGGTCTCCCTCTCTTTTGTTGACCCTTCACCTTTCCAAGCATGATGTTCCTTTCCAATGACTATCATCCTAACAAACTCAAAGTATATGAGACGATATCAGAGATGATGAGCATGGCACAAGATAGGGCAGAGTTCAGAACTGTTGGTAGTGTCACATAATTCATACTCAATGCCACCTAACAAGTGTGATTTAGGTACCAAGTTATGTTCCAAAATACTTCTTCAATGGTTCTCAAATTTTATTTTTGTACCATGATCACTGAATTTGCTAAAATACAGATTACTGAACCTATTCTTAGTTTAAGATTTATCAGGAAGTGAGATCTTGAGATTTTTATTTATAAATAATCATCAGGTGCCCTAAGGTTGCTGGTCAAGATCTCTAATTTGAGGACCAGTTCTATTATCAAAAGATCACAAAATCAGAAGTCTATTGGCTGAATGAGGGGTCCCTTCTTGGATGACAGAAAGAGAATAGATGCCTTTGAGCTGTGGTGCTGGAGCAGAGTGTTGAATATACAATGGACTGCTAGAATGAACAAGTTTGTCCTGGAGAGGGTGAAGGCGGAATGCTCCTTGGAGTCAAGGATTCTGAAGCTTCGTCTGAAATACTTTGGGCTTATTGTGAGGAGGGACTGGTCCTTGGAGAGGGACATCATGTTTGGGAGAGTGGAGGGACGGCGCAGGAAAGGAAGACCCTCGATGAGATGGATCGATTCTGTGATTAGGGTGATGGAAATGAGTGTGTCAGTGATGGTGAGGTTGGCACAGGATAGAGCAGCATTTAACATTGCTGTACATAGGGACGCTATGAGTCACAAACGACTTGATGGCACCTAAGATTAAAAAAAAACCTGTTTTATTTTAAATATTTAAGAACTATGCATTTCCACATTAAAAATCCAATTTCTGGCTGATTCTTACATGTAAAAATCAGGCTGAATGTAAAGAGGAGCAACTCATTTAGCTCACAGACTATTTGGAAATTTCTGCATTCAAATCAACTAGCTGAACACCATATTTTGCTTATATAATCTAGCCGGTTTCCTCCAATTCTCTATGCCTTTTTCATATTGCCCACTCTAAGTTCAAACATCCCTTCTCCCTCTGATGCTGAAATTATTGTTGTTAGATGCTACAGAACTGACTAGCTCATGCAGCCCCAGGTGACAGGGTAGAGGTGTCTCATAGGGTTTTCACAGGCTATTCCTTAAAGAGGGGTGTCATGCTTGGAAAGGGGGAGGGTCAGCAAAAGAGTGGAAGACCCTGAACAAGATGAAGTGACACAGTGACTGCTGTAATGTGTTCAAGTACCTAAGAAATGAAGAGAATGGCACAGGACAAGAGACGGATGAGATCTGTTGTTCATAGGGTTGCCATAAGTCGCACCCAACTCAACAGCACCTACAACACTGTACACAGAAGCAATTTACCGGGTCTTTACTGAAGAAATAATGGGTGGGCCACAAAGGCCCCTTTTGCTGAAATTCTATTTACCCCTTTATAAAGCTTGGTCTGAAATCCCTTCCCAATGAAGCCTCAGCAAAATTGGAACATTTCAACATCAAGTTGATGTGTATTTAAGAGGAAAGGTTTTATTTCCACAAATACTACAATTACACTAAAACAAAATAAAACATTAAAAAAACATAAGACATTAGATTGTATCATAAATTACAAACATTTGTAGTATCATTTTTTAAATTTTCACTCTAAATAAAATTTTAATTTTCACCATTCTGATTTTCACTGTATATCTTTTTTCTAAGACGACATATAAACTAAGACATACTTTAAAATCCTACAGTCAAAATACATCACAGCATCATTAGAATATCATTTCTTACTTGTCAAAATAAATGAAGAGGAGGAAAGGGACAAGTGATACAGTTCTCTTTTTCATAAACCAATAATCTTTTCAAGTAATTGTAATAAAATAAATGTATCTCACTTTTAAATCTGAAGACATTTGCTTTTATAGAAGAGTCAAAAGTCAAAGCCATTGTCATGGAGTTAGAACTGACCCTCTAAAAGGTTTTCTAAAGTTGTACACTGCATGGGAGGTGACTGCCATCTTTTCCCCATGGGTCTGCTGATGGATTTGAGCTGGTACAGAGGTGTAGCCTTTGGATTAACAGAGTAACTCCCTATGGTTGGGACACCAGAGCTCTCTTATGAAAATTGTTTTTATGTACTGTTGAGTTGGAACCAACTCCAGCCAACCATCCAGCATGTTTTCAGAGGCAGTCAATTACACAGATTGTCCATCTTTTTCCCACAGAACATGTGGTAGATATGAATCACATACCTTTTGTGTTGTTAGCCCAATTTCTTACCACTAAGCCACTAGAATTCTCTCTTATGGAAGAGTAGGGGGAGGGAAAAATGCAGAAGTCCCTCAGATACAAATAGCTTTATTATTCTATTGTACATCATTGACTTATCTATGGACTTCATTGACTTATCATAAAGAGGACAAAATGGTTTCCAAACACCTTCAATCTCTAAACTCCTAGAATTACTCTTTTCAAAGATGAAAGCTTATTTGGGGCGAGGGGGGGTGGATATCAAAGTCATGTAGATAAGCTTCTTGCTATTAAGTTGGCACAGCTTTTAAATTAGACTGACTTAAAAAAACTTTTTCTGCTTTCAAAGCAATAATTTAAAATGCTGAAAGCTTAGAACCCAGGAAGAATATGCATGTGTTTGTTAACGTATTTGTGTATGCATGTTATATTTTTAAGAAGCTCTGAAGTATAATGGTTAAGCATTTGGCTGCTATTTAAAAGGTTGGTTAGTTCACACTAACGGTACCTCCATGGAAGAAAAGACTTCGTAATCTACTCCCATTAAGATTACAGTTGTGCAACAATGAATGAATGGAAATCCAAAATCTCTGTAAATATTCATTGAAATTAATTAAAAAAAAAGATTACAGTAAGGAAATCCTATGAGGCTATTCAATCTAGCGTATGAGGTTGCTGCTGTAACAGGCATCAACTTCAGAGCAGACAACTGCATGTTACTCCTTAATGAGTAGGAGCAAATATCTTTTTAAAAGGCCAACAGCTAAACTTCTTTTTGAAAAATGGGGAGAAGGCATTAAACTACGTAATCATGCAACCAACAAGCAAATCTGAATATATCTCAAAGGAAAATTTAACACACTTGTGTTAAAATGTTCTTCCATAAAAGAGAACCATAACCTCTTTTTCTTCCCCCAAAAGTATTTCTTTTTCTTTAAGATATTCTGAATGACAATCTCAGCAAAAATTACAATTGTTTTAAATAGTTAAGACTCAAGAAAAATTTGAGACTCTATTCTATTCTGGCAGATCATGCTGCAAGCGAACTGCTTTCAGTTTCTCCACTTCAATTTTTGCTTTTAGCAGCTCTTCCTCTAACTGCTGTCTTCTCTTCAATCCATCCCTCTTCTCCTGAACATAGAGTCCAAAATTCTTCTGATTTTCTACAATGAGCTGATGCTCTTCTTTCAGCATTTGAAGAATCTGAGGATCATACCCTAAGAGTGACAGAGACCTAAGGTGTTCTCTACTCTCATGTCGAAAAAATTCATCTCTCCGTGGAATGGAAGATGGAGATAATGTCATTCTCATATCAACAGAGGACAGTGACGGTGACAGAGATCTGTCCATAGTGGGTACGAACTCATGTTCTTCTCTTTGCTCTAAAGCGTCATTCTGTTGAGAATTTAAAATCAGTGGGAGAGATGGTTTAGTGTCATCTTCTTCCTTCACCTCCACTGAAATAGCAACAGGATGGTGATCCAACATTACCTGAAGGGAACTGGTACCAGCCTGTGCTTCCTCATCCAAGTTTGCACTACAGCACACAAAAAAGCATTACAACATGTAAATCAAATGAGAACCAAAAAGCAAACGTTTCACATAATATATTTTTATGCATTGCGTTATCAAGCTTTAACTCTACAAAGACAATCAGGAAGCAAATTTGTTCAAACTTTGGATTAATAAATAACTAGGATTGGAATTTAAATGATGTATACATATAGGTAGGTCACCATCATTCTGAAAGTTGGGCTATTAAAATGAGAGCCCTTGTATTCACAAGACAATGAGGCAAATTATAATAAACATCTATCACGTCGACAACCCTGAGATTCTTAAACAATAGTTTACTGCATCTGAACCTTGCTCTCTCCACACCTCAGCCTTAGACTCCCTGTTTTACTCTCCTGGTTGTCATTAGAAGCCACTGAGTCATGACTGTCTCGTAGAAATCCCATGAATAACAGATTTGAACTCTGTCCTATCCTGTGTCGTCCTCATCAATTCTAACTCTAATACTCATCTACTCAACCCCATTGCTCATGTCACTGCATCCTGGACTAATCGAAAATTCGCCAAACTCCTTTCAGCCAAGTTTACAAGTTTCATACCCATCCCTTGAGTTAAAGATAGATAGGTCTTGGCAAAAGTACAGCCATAGTACTCCTCGGAGGCAGAGATGGTGACGCTTCATCTCACACCCTTTGAGCGTGTTGCTAGAAGAGGCTATTCCTTGGAAAAGGACATCACGCGAGGAAAGGTCAGTGAAAGAGAGGAAGACCCTCAATGAGGCGGACTGACACAGTGACTACAGCTACCATGATGGCACAGGGAAGAGTTCAGATCTGTTGTTCATAGGGTCTTCATGAGTCTACTCAACTCAAAAGCACCTACCAACAATAACCGGAGTTCTATGAGACCATTTATGGATGGTATATCTACATTTGTCGAAAGGGTGGGGGAAAAGCAAGTTTTCATATGACTTTAGCAAACCTGCCCAATACACAGTTCTGCTCAGTCACTGCTGAGTTGGAATCAACTCCACAGCACACAACAACTAGTGTATGTCAATTATCAGGGTTATCCTAACTATCCTTATTCCAATGAAATGGCATTTACCTTTTACCTACCCTGTTTACTAGAACAAAACTTCTGGTCACCACAGGAAAGATGAGAGCGGGTCAGTGAATGAGAGGAAGATGCCTGATGGGAGGGACTGTCAAAGGAACTGTAGTAATGGGGCAAAATATCAAAATATAGATGCAATAAGTAAGTATTCAAGGGGAAAAATGGTGTGTCAGAGGTGCTGAGGACAACACAGGATAGGGCAGGCTTCAGATCTGTCGCCAAAGGGTCTCAGTCATACTCAAGTTGACAGCACTGAACAACAGTGTAATAGGAAGGAGCTCTGGTGACGTAATTGTAGGAGTTGTCTTGCCAACCTCAAGGCAGCAGATTTGAATCCACCAGCAGCATCACAGGAGGAAGGTGGACAGTCTTCTCCTGTATGGTTTAGTCTCTGAAAACTCCCTGGAAGATGAACTCTGACTTATGTTGGCTCTGACTCCACAGCAGTGAGTCTGAGTTTTGAGTTTGAGAATAATAACAGGGAGCTCTGGTGGCCTCTTCTATATTGAGCTGCACTGTTAAACCCAAAGGGGTGCCTCTCTGGAGGTTCAAATCTACAAGATCTAAGAGAAAAAGATGGGCAATCTCCTGTGCCAACTACAGCCTCCAAAAATCCACTGCAGGATCAGCTGTGAGTCAGTTTCAACCCAACTGGCAATTAGTTTAATACTAGGAAGCCCTGGTAGTACCATCAGTCACAAGTCATGGTGCTAACCCAAAAGCCCCAAGTCTCTAGCAGTCTAAATCCACCAGCTGCTCGGTGGGAGAATGAGGCAGTCTGTCTCCTCTCAATTGAGTTAGCCTCAGAATACCCACAGAGGGGCGCCATCAGTCAGCACCAATTGACAGATGTGGGTGCAATACTGTCTGGGAACCTAGAAGGTGTTCATCATCTGCTGAATGAGTAAGCAAACGGACATTTCTTAACTGAAATATTTTTAAATGGCATTTACACAGTGGAGCTCTGGTGGCTTAGTGGTAAGAGCCTGTGCTGCAATCCCAAATATATGCTGTTGGAATCCGCCAGCTGTTCCAGGGGAGAAGGATGGGCAAGCTCTTCCCGAGAAAGTAACTGCCTCTGAAAACCCACTGGAGTGTCAGCTGTGGGTCGGGTCCGACTCCTCAGTACGCAACAACAATAACATACACACTCTAAGGGGCAGTGTTGGCACTGTGCATAATATATTCAACTGCTATCAAAAGGACAGGATTTCAAATCCACCAGCCACTCTGCAGAAAAGATGGGGCTGTCTCCTTGTCTTAAGATTTACCACCTCAGAAACCTGCTCAGGTGTTTGCTGCTACAAACATCACAACCTACTTGATGATAATAGGTTTCATATACACACCGTAGTGGGTGACACTATGGTTTAAGTACTTGGCTGCCAACTGACGGGTCAGTAGTTTGAACCCACCAGCAGCTCGGCTAGAAGAGTTATAGCCTATGGGACAGCTATACTCTGTCCTGTATTGCTATGTGTAAGAAATGACCCAACAACATGTTCAATATGAAGACCTGGAGTGGTGCAAATTTAACATGTTTAGCTCTCATCCCTCTATGAGGTGGATTGATTCAGTGACTGGGGTAATCGGGATGGGTGTGTCAGAGGCAGTGCGGTTGGCACAGGATAGAGCAGGGTTTAGGGCTGTTGTACATAGGGTCGCTATGAGTCAAAAACGACTCGACAGCACATAACAACAACAAGCTCTCATCCAAAAGCCAGAAGTTCATGTTCAGCCAGAGATATTGGAAAGGAAAAGCCTAGTGATGATCTATTTCTGAAATATAACAAAAACTCTAGGGGCACAATTCTCCTCTGCCATACTCACTGGTTATTATATCCAATATACTGGAAGTTTCTAGTATTTACACAAAATTTCCATAAAATGAGAATTTTTATTAGCCACAACCCACAGGGAGTTGTGGAGTCGCACTGCTAACCAAAGGCAACATCTCTCCTGAGTTCAAATCTACCAGTCCCTCCACAGAAGATGGAAAATCTTCTCCTTCATAATTTATGGCATCTGAAAATCTGCTGGAGGATCAGCTAAGAGTCACTTTCAACTAAACTGGCAATGTATTAGCTGTAACTAGTTTCACTGCAACTTAACCTTTGATAGAACAATATTTGTAATGAAATTATAAACTTAATACTTTTGCTGTATTTTTTAAGTTTTGTGTATATAATGGAAAACTATGCACCATTAAAAAATAATGAAAATGCAGGGGAGCTCTGGTGGCCTAGGGGCAAGGAGTTGCAACTACAATCCCAGAGGCGCACAGTTCGAATCCACCAGATGCTCTGCCGGGGAAGGAGGGACAATCTCTTCCTGTAGCAGTCAGATCTGATTTGACGGTACACTCACACAAAAAATAATAATTAAAAAAAAAATAATGAAAATGCATGAACCACCATACAATATGAATGCATTATACTGTGTGAAATAAGTCAGCCACAAAATGACCAACACTGTATAAGAGTGTTATAGATTTGAAAAAACACACAAAAGACTAGAGAATGGTTTACATACAGAGAGAATCAATCTAGTAGTTATGGTGGGAGTAGTGTTAGAGGGGAGGGAAAATTAATGGACAGACAATACTTTCTTCAGAGAAAAGTAAAGACCATGAAGAACAAACAGATGGGACAATCCGACATTATGAGTATTGTAATTACGACACGAAACAAAATATGCAGCACTGATTTTTTAAAAAGTTTTATATGAAAAAAAATTTTTTTTAAAGTTTTGTATGTATCATTAAAGCTGTTTATTAAGAAATAATCTTGTTTCTTCAGTTCATTTATTGTTTTTAAACAATGCTACTAACATAACTCAAAGTTACAGAGGGGAATAAGATTATTGGAACATAATAGAAATGTTTTTCTCAACATTATTTAGAAAACATTTTACAAAGTTTTAGCAAACATTTTAGCAAAGTTAATATGTTAAAATACTGGGGCAAGAAGTTCAAGTAGAATCTAAGGAAAAGAAATGAAATCTCCCCATATGTCACTTAGTAGTGGTATTAAATGGCCAGAAACATCAGATAATTGTAAAAGAAATACAAATGAAATCTTTCAGCAAGGTATAGAGATTATATAAATTATAAATTTCTTCACACACTGTATTTCTTATCCTTTTTATCCTTTTTATCCTTTTATGATTTGTCAAAAGCAAAACAATGGAATTATAAAGTACTCAAATTAATAAGATATTATCTTCTAACCCCTGCAAAATATATGATGGGAAAAGGTTAATATTACCTATAAAAATATTAAGTTTTTAAAAAGTCACATATGGGAAGCCAAACTTTATACCAAACATTATATGAAAACCCTTGTTCAGGAATTGAAAGAATGAATTACAAATTTATAAGTTAGGAATTCTCTTGTGGCAGATCACAGAAAATGAGCTGTTTGTTCCCTGCAGATAGGAGACAGCTAGGGCCCCCCTACAGAGGGAGTGTTTCTACCTGTGAAATACTTCCTGAGCTAGAGCATTAGGTTGACAATAGAGAAAAATTTGGCTACATTTACAAGGAATTCCTTTTACAATTTGCTTCCCCTGATTATCAATAAATACAAAGAGAAACATGACTTGGGGTCTTCAGTCAAGAACTGGTGGCCCCCTGTTTTATGCTATCTGTTCTATCTCATTCCTGGCTGTCTGTCTCATTACTAATAATTATAAAATTACCCTCGGCCTGCAACAGTCACATAGTTACTATTCCAAATGCATATGCAATATAAAGTATGACCTATAATGAAGTATACATTATATTCTCATGTAAGTTAAAAATATGCCTTATAGAGGGAGTGCTGGTGGCCTAGTGGCAAGACGCTGCACTGCAATCCCAGAAGTACGCAGTTCAAATCCATCAGATGCTCTGCTGGAGAAGGAGGGGACAATCTCCTCCTGTACCAGTCAGATCTGATTTGATGGTACACATAAAATTAATACAATAAAAATTTTTAAAAAATATGTCTTATATATAGACCATTCCATTTCATTTTAATTAAAGCATTACAAGTAAGACAGTAAAGTTGAAGAGAAAAAAACTTTAAAGTCACAAAAATGATAGAGCAGCTCTTATCTCTTTTTCTGCTGGTGATATGTCACAAGGTCTGCTTTCCTTCTCTCCTTCCAGATGTCCTTTCCCCTCTTCCCTCCTTTCCCTTTCACTCTTTTGCATGGCCCACCTTACACTAGTTAGGCCTCTTATTGCCTTAATAAACCTTTTCCTCTTGTTTTGCTAAAAAATAAATAAGTTATAAAACAGGAAAAGGCTTCTAAAATTCAGAAGTCTGTACTTTGAGAATCACTTACAAAAACAAAATACAATCTGATACAAGGAGTAGGGATAATAAAAATATAAATAAACATAAATTATAGACATCAACAGACTTACAAAATGAGCACACATTTTTTTTAATATGTTAAACCATTTAAGCAGTAAGATTTTTCTAGTAGGAGCTTGGTAAGATTAACAAACATACTGATATAGAAGCAAATTAAAGATTATACGAAAGTTATAAACTTATGATTTAAGATGAGGTCAGTCAGATAAGTGCAAGCACATTAAATATATGGAAAAATTCTATTCTAGAGAAAATGGCAGTGTAGTTATACCAACATAAATAATCATTTAAGTGTCACTTAAAATCTAAAAAGTTGTAGCTGTTTAAATAGCAGGTATAGAAATGCTTAAATCAATCAAATCATTTTGTCAGGGAAATCATGGTGCCCCAAAAGATTGATTGCACAGTATATGTATATTCTAAGTGTCAGGAATGCAAAGACATTGCATATTTATTTTTTCTTTTATGGTGTCACTATATTTTAAATAAATACAAGTGAACTTGTACCAACAAAACAGGTATTATTTAATGTTACAAGGATCCAAGATGTAGGCACAAAAAGATTTTTCTTGTAAATTACCAAAATAATGCCCATTTTTCTAGCATGTTTTGGGGATTTTCTTTTGCTTGTTTTTGCCTTTTACCTCCCAATTTCAAAGGGATTGCCCAGGTAATAAGTAATTTGGCCCCATGATGACTCTTCCACAGGAAGGCACCTCAACTACCAAGAAGGTAACAATGTGCAGGTCTGTAATTTACCTAAAGGTTTCCCAACAAGAAGGTAGCTGCCATTTTTTATCTTTTGCCAGGAGTTATGAAAGATCTGAAGAATTCCCAGGCAACTCAAATCTAGCCAAAAAGCTATTTCAAGCCCTGGAAGAACTGAGTTCCTCTTTTGAGTATATTAGAAAGTAATAGCTTGATATCCCTGCAAAGCAGTATGAGAAAAGCTTAAAAGACCATGATCAAAGTTAAACTAAACCATTAATAAACACTAAAACTCAAAAACACAACAACAAAAACTCTTTTAATAGTAGAGTTCCTAAATTAGGCACTAGCTCACTTACCTAAAGTTCAAGTTTTTTATTTTAAAAATAAGCTAATAAAAATAATTTAAATTCATATAGATGCAGTATTACCATTATTAAATTTACTTAATTGCTGATTTTTAGTTAATGCACATATTTAATAAGGGTAAACAAAGCTTAAAATTATTCATATTACAAAAGCAAGTTTCACCTCTCTTAAAACTTTTAACCTTATAAAACTGAAAATCTCAGTGAGATGTATTTTTAAGTAAAATAAGAAAAAGTATCTCTCAAAAGCTACTTAAATACCTCAAAGTTTTAAAAGTTTATGAGGTGATGTCTTGTCATCTCATTGAGTCCTCTTTAACCTTTACTTTTTAGAAACTACAGGAGAGATGGGGGGAGGGGGAGAATGCAAAAAGTGACTTAACGTAAATGCAGTAGAAAAATTCTTTAAAGCTTCATTTTTCTTTTTTCAGAATGCGAAACAAAGCTACTATTCATTGCTCTCATTGTGGGGATTCTTATTATGCATATCTCTATCACAAGTACACTAGAACCGAATAGATAGGAGGCACCATAATTTTCTACAACAAAATAAAATCAAGCTTACCTTTGTATGTGGTTCCTGTCTCTTACCAGGCAAAAACTGGAAATCTGGGGAATCATCTCCATAACTTTCTTGGTTGGCTCAGATATACTGCTTTTAAAATCTGATTGGGTCTCTCTTTGCTGCAACAGCTCCTGTTTGGCATATTCTTTGAGCCTTTTGTAAAGGGTGCGTAGGCCCTGAGCTGTTCGAGGAGGGCGGTCTATTCCAATTGCATTATAGTTGACTGCTATGATATCCCAACATCTATTCTTTTCCACTATAACTGAATGTTTATTGGTGTGTTCTTCGAGAATTTTAACATAGGGCTTCACTAGCTTTAGCAAATCAAGCTTTTCGGATAAGGTAAAATTGGAAGACCTAGCCTTTCCTACCATTGTTCTTTTCCAATTAAGTAAGCTGTTTCTGAAACCACCATGCAGCCTCTAGCTCTGCTCAGCTCTTTTCACAAACAGAAAAAGATCAGGCTTAACTAGGCTAGCCTCATTTAGGCCCACGCCTACAGGGGAGGGTTTATTAAAATTCCTCCAGCTTAAGCTGACGCAGGTTCAGGAAATCAGCTTAAGCCAAGCCTGACCTACATAAAGCTCCTCACTCAAGAAGACAGGAAGGCAAAACACACTTGTGTATAAAGAGAACAGCAGCTCGGGATAGGATTGAGTGCACAAAGGTCTAGAGATAAGCATGGAACAAAGCTTAAAAATCAGCTTATTTAGGGAGACTATGGGGTTTTTGCACATGGATGCCTAGCTGATAGACTGAAATGCACTGTATTCTCACTTTAATAAAAACAAAAACAGCACTGTTGTGCTAGCTGCTTATAAATCCTGCAGACAGAGAAATAAAAACCTTATAAAGACCTGAGTGGTGAATGCAGAGCTTCTTAACAGAGCCCCTAATCATTGCTTCTGAGCTGCAGTTCTCCCTTACAAAATTTGCATAATGCTGGTCCTGCTGTCAATCAGAAACTGCATATCCTCTAGCTAGTTAGGTTACACCCAGACTCAGACTGCACCATAAAGCTAAGCTTCTCCTTCACTTTACAGCCTATTCCCCCCCTGCATATTTTCCTCAGTTATTTAAAAAGAAACGGGGGGGGGCAATATTAGATCTAAAATGCACTCAAAAATGTTTTTATTCGACCTGTGAGTGACTATGCTAGTCAGCTTCATCATGTGTAAAAGCCACCATTTACTGTGAGACAGCATAAACATGCCTTAAATCTGCACAGAACAAAATCACATTTGCTGTTACAACAGTGCAGATTTTTATTTAGCAAGACTCGAATAATCTGAATGCTGAAAGGAAACAGCTAGTACTGTCATTTGTAAGGGCACGAGTTTTTGTATTAGAACATATTTTCTAATACCAGTCTGAAAACATATGTTAAAGAACAATATAAATAAATAAGTCTATTTTCTGATATACATGTTTCTCCAGATAGGATAAAATTATAATTGATCAGTTCCAATCAATCAAAAACTGTAGAGCAATCAAAAAACTAAAGTGCTCCCAAGCACATGGTCAATGCACAGGAAAACAAAGGTGAATCTAGCCTCTAGACACCAATCTACATAGTAGTTCTACAGGAAGGGCATAAACGCTCAATTACCCTGTTTTTCATTCTTATGACAGAAAACAGACAACAGATTCACTCAACACTTAACTGCCATTATGTCAGAATAGACTCAGAGTTGACCCTCCATTAGGTTTCCAAGGCTGTAAATCTAATGGGAGATTACCCGTCTTTCTCCAAGTTGTTGGTGCACCAGAACGGCCGGAGGTGCCACCTTTGAGTTACCAGCACAACTCACTACAGACGAGGCCACCAGAGCTCCACTGGACAACACAAATTTGTTGTTATGTGCCATCATGCCAAGCATGACTCATACCAAGCAATCCAACGAACAAGAGCTCGGAACTCTGACCTATTCTGCACCATCTTCAGTCTCTGACACGCTCAAGCCCATTAACTCACCAGTATCCATCACTGGGTCAACAAGAATTTATAATCTAACAGGACGTCAAAGGATTTTTGTCTCTGTAAGACTAGGAATGATCCTCAGAACTGCAATTGGACCACTGGTACCTATTGCCATTCTAGCTTTTTCTGAGAATTAAAAAAAAAAATACTGAAAAGAACATCAAGGGAAACAAGTACACAGTCAGGGCATATTTCTTTGGAAATTTCCTGTTGTTGTTTTTTTTTTTTCACTATCATGGAAATAATAAAGTAAAAATTCTTTTCATCCAAAAAATTGGCAAAATTTTTAGAAGTTGAAAAATGTCATGTGTGAATAAGGGTAGGGGAAAGAAATAGTTTTCTTGTCGTATAAAATGCTGTTTTGGAATGAGAAATGAAACCTATCAGGATTTTTAAAGTGCAAAATCGCCTAAAACTACAGTAATTTTATAGGAGAATCTCTCTTAGAAAAGTATTCAAATGAGCACAAAGAATAACGAAGCATTAATGCACGGCATAATACTGGAAGCACCCTAAAAGTCTCTCAGTTGGGCACCAGTTAAGACCACTATGGTAATCCATTTCATATGACATTCTCCAAGTAGCATTAAAATGAAAGATGCAGATTTCTACATACTGACATAAAACAATCTCAAAAATACATGCTAAGTAAAAAGAATACATAAAACAAGTAACTTTGCTGTAGTTAGTTGCCTTCAGGTGGATTCCAACTCATGATAATGCCATGTGTGGTAGGCACCAAAGAGTACTAATCTTCTATTTCCTCCTCTTTGGCTCTAGTTGTTGGTGTGCATATATTTGAATGATAGTGGTATTCACTGGACTTCCTTGTATGCGTATGGATATTATCCTATCGCTCACCACATTGTATTTCAGGATAGATCTAGAAATGACTTTTTTAATTATGAAACCAACCCCATTCTTTCTCACCTTTTCATCCCCAGCATAGTAAATCATATACTCGTCTGATTCAAAATGTCCCATGCCAAGCCATCTCATTTTGCCTATACCTAGTATGTCAATATTTATGTGTCCTGTTCTTTCTTAACAATGTCCAATTTTCCTACATTCATGCTTCTCACGTTCCATGTTCCAATCACTAGTGCCTGCTTACAGCTGTTCCTTCTTCTCTGTATTTCCATTTCTAAGATCTCAGTCTCAATTGCCATGTCTGCTAGTCCAAGCGATAGTCTAAGTGTGCTCTACTGTACCTAGGGTTTTCGAAGGCCTGTCTTCTCGGAAGTGGATGGCCAATCCTTCTTCCTAGTCTGTCTCAATCTTTAAATATATATAATAGTATCTGACAGACAAGCATTCCACAGAAAAGAACCAATGAAAGACAATTGCCCAGTTATAACAATGACCAATAGATTCAATGTTACAGCCCATCGATGCTTCCTTACTCCACCACCATCCCTTCCTCCTTTTGCCTACACCATTCAATACCGGTCTCCCATTGGCCAGCCCCTGATATGATGGCCTAAGTCTCAAGCCATCAGGATTTCTGTGATTCTGAACATATCATGCTGCTGTGAATCTCTTATGATGCAGCTAATATGACTTCAATTTAAAGTTCTTAAGTATAAGTGTAATGTGCAACTTCCATTCCAGAATTGCCTTCTCATGGGTTAATACAGCTTGTCTTCCATTTGAAGCCAGGTGCTGATGCAAATTTTCTTGGCCCAAGGGCCACAGGCTACCTGCCGTTAGAATCTAGAGATCAGCACAACTCCGCCTCTCTCCTCCCCAACTCCCAGAAATCTTTTCTGGCAATGCTTCAGGGTGTACCCTGGCCAATGCAGCCTGAGGTTACCTGTGTTAGAATATAACTAGAAAATTGTAAACACAATTTTCTAACAAGATATTCAACAAACTAATGACAGCATCTACCAGTTGAGGATCACTGAGACTGAATAGAACTGTATGCAGAACTTTAAAATTAATTGCATTGTCAGAAAGTTTTTCAGAAATATACCCATATATCATGTTGTTGTTGTTGTTGTTGTGTGCCCTTGAGTCAAGTATAACTCATAGCGACCCTATGAACAAAAGATCTGAACCCTGTTCTACCCTGTGCCATCCTCACACTTCCTGACACACAAAATCCCACTGCAGTAGTCACCATGTCAATCCACCTGGTTGAGGGTCCAACCCTCCACCATTCCCAACATCATGTCCTTCTCCAAGGAACAACACCTCCTATCAACATAACCAAAGTGTGTGAGGCAAAGCCTCATCATTCTTGCCTCCAAAGAGCACTCTGGCTGCACCCTCTTCAAGACATGTCTGTCTGTTCACTTGACCATCCATGAATATTCAGTGCTCTTCTACAATACCACAGCTTAAAGACATCAACTCTTTTTCTGTCATCCTTATTCACTGTCCAGACCTCTGATGCACAGCGAATGATTGGAAAGCCTATGGCCTGAATCAGACACAAATTAGTCCTCAAACTGACATCATTACTCCTTAACAATTTGGAGTGGTCCCTAACTGCAGATTTTCCCAGTGCAATGTGTATCCTTATTTCCTGACTGCTGGTACCAAGCGTGTTAGCTGTAGATCCAACCAAGATGAAGCCATTGACAGTTTCAATCTCCTCTTCATCCATCATGATGTTGCCTATCAGTCCAGTGGTAAGACTCTGTTTTCTTAACATTGAGATGCAATCCATACTGAAGGCTACATTCTTTGATCTTCTGCAACATGTGCTTCAAGTCTTCCTGACTTTCAGCAAGCAAGGTTGCGTCATCTGCATAACACAGGTTACTGATGACTCTCCCTCCAATCCTTATGCCACACTTGTCTTCAAAGAGTGCAGCCTCCTAGATGATTTGCTCAGTATGCAGACTGAACAAGTAAGAAGAAAGAATACAACACTGATGGAGTCCCTTTTCAATGTTAAACCATGTTCCCTTGCTCCATTCACACAACAGTCTCCTGGTCCAGGCATAGGTTCCACAAATTACAAACAACTCGTATAAACTATGAAAAAATGCAACAGAAAAATGGACATAAAAAAATGAATGCAGAATTTGAAAAGGAAAATTATAGTGGCCAGAAAAAGAACAATGGAAGATGGCAATAAAGGCCTGAGAAAAACCAGGAAACTAGTCAAATGGCAGCTGATGGAGCCAATCAGTGCACGCCAATAATCACCTCATCAAGAAGGGCCAAGGAAGGTGCGCCAAAAAGCCTGGCACTGAGGTTGAATTCACAAGGGAAATGTGTTGTGCTTTGGCAAGCTTCAACTGAAGGGAAGCACAGGAGATTCCTTGTGACACAGCCAACATTTTATGGAGTAATGACTGGAAGAAAAGAGCAGCCATACTTACCCTGCAGATTTTATCTGGAATTGGAACATCATTAACTATTTTTCTTTTCCCCCTTACATTGAATTTTTTAATATTATAGAACTTAAATTGGGTGAAACTGCATACCACTGTTTTCATCGTGGAAAGCGACTGTGTCAGAAGGCAAATGCTTCAATTACCAATGTGCTGACTCTTCTTAAAAACGCTCTTTTTGAAAATGAAAAAAAAGCTGTCGCTGTAGAAGAGGCAGGCATTCAGCGGAAACTAGGAAGTACCAAGACCTATATAACTGAGGGCACCAGAAAGGGAAAGTGCCTACTCTTCTCCAGAGAGGAAAACTCATTCTTGTCTTCTGGATGTCTCTCTCATTAAGCTTTCCTCTACCTTTAGCTAATCAGGAAGATACAAATTAAGAGACTGTGGTAGTTTTTAACTCATTAAACTTGCCACAGTTTAATAGCATGTGTTCAAGGTAGGAAAATAATTCTCTCATACATCTTTTCTACATATTTACATTCATCGTGTTATGCAACCATTATCATCCATTTCAAAATTTTTCTGTCACCTTAACATAAACCTAGCATCCCTTGGCAATAAACTCTCCCAACCCTCAGATTAACAGCAGAATATAGGGAGTCTATATTAATCAGAATACAGAATGAGAAAAAACAGACTGCTGCCTTCCCCATATGCATGATCTTTTAAAAAAAAAAAAAGATGATGGGCTTAGATTTCATTTCAAGGTAGATTAGAACTAGGACTGAAAGGATAACAAAAGGTAACTTGTTCGGTGAGTTGCTGTTTGTTTTTTTTTTTAAACTGCATAGTTCTCTCATCTCCATGCTATTTTATGCACTACATCCCTCTCCAGAAATTCATGACAGAAAAGCAAGATGCTTTTCACAAAGGTCTTCTCCTCAATTAAACTCTCTCCCTGACTGAGAGGCACGAGAGTATCAGGAGATCAAATTCCCTACTCCAGTGAATTTAGTAAAGCTGAGACGGGATTAAGGAATGATGAATTAGGTAAATTAACTGCCTCTTCAATTTATCTTTACTGCTTTCTTCTTTATCATAGGGAAGGAAATGAGAAACTGTAGAATACAAAGCATAAAATGAAGTCAGTAGCACAGACTATGTGACAGTCTAGATTCAGCATCATGCTGTCCTGATGAGACTGGCTAAGATAATGGAAAATAGATGGGCGTATCGTTTCAGGCTGCCAATACCTCTCTCAATTCTCACTGCCGTCATGGAACCAATTCATAGCTGACCCTCCAGCAGGTTTTCAAGGCTCTAAAACTGCATGGGAGAGACTGCCCATCTTTCTCTCCTGCCGCTGCTAGTGGATTCACACCACCAGAGAGGTCTTTGGGTGAGCAACATAATTCCCTACGGATTCACCACCATAGGTCCCTAGGCTTAAAGGGGGGGGGGGGATCTGAGTAAAGAGGAGGATGAAAGGAAAAAAAGAGGAAGAGAAAAAAATGGACAAAGGAAAGAACAAATCAGTAAGATGGTCAGCAGCTAGACTGCCACGCCCACAGCTGTCCTTACATAGCTCTGGTGGCCTAAGCCCAGATGGTGCTGAGCTCTTAACCAAACCACTGCACTGTGTCTGGCAGTACAAATCCACCAGCTGTTCCTCATGAGAAAGATGGGAAGTCTCTTTAGATTAAGATTTTAACAACCTCAACATAGATCAATGATGATTAATTTTCTAGAACACAATGTATATGAGTGATCATTTGAAACACAATGTGAATGTAGGAAAGTGAAACACAATGTACGTGAACAATATACAAGGTATGCAAATTTTGCATGCACACCAATATTAAAAAAAAAGAAAGCCAATAGAGAATCCCTCTGAGTCAGAACCAACTTGAAGCAGTGAGTTTAGGTTTTTTTGAAAACTTTCCCTAAAGATCTCATTAAATTGAAACCAGTTCCAAAAGCCTTTCACAATCTAGGGAATATACAAAATTAATTTTCGTCCCAAAACAAATGTACAAATCCATTTTATATTGTTAATATAAACAACTTACAAAAAATTTAAAGACAATATAATATAAAAAACACTCAATATCCCTACTTACAAGCATTTATTAATTGCGAAGTATAAGACAATACCTTCAAAGTATTTAAGCAGCTAAGGGTTAAATGCTTAAGATATTTGTTGCTCTGCACTAATATTTAAGGATGACTCTCACTGTTCTGTAACCCAAAAGGTAGGGCTCTCTCCCTGAACCAATTTATTAACCAAAAAATGCATAAAGGAATTTGAAAATGTAGTCTTAATGATGTCTTTCACAAGGCCAAATTAATCAACAGCTGTGATACAGATATTTTCTTCTAATTACATGAAAAACAATCATCTTTCACAGATACAAAAAGAACCATAATCCTTATATTAATAGGAACAATGGAGTAATATGTAAAAAAACTTTTGTTAAAGGTTTTGTTTTCCTAAGTTACACATCTTCATAATTTAGATCTAATTAACTGAAGTTATGCCATGGATTATAATGTTAGTCATTTAAAATTCACCTCTCAATATGATTAACCCACTTTTGTGGGGCAAACAAAATCTTTAAACACAATTTATTTTGGTATCTGAGGAAAAGATCATTTTTTAAATAAAGTGTTTACAATGAACACTCTTAAACATAAGGTTATTATGAAGTGTAAAATTACAGTTATTCATCCAATCACTAAAAGTAAATCTAAACAAAAAAAAAATAATAATCTTAACTGCCAACAATCTAATGGTAGGTAGTAGTACATCAACACATTTTTTTAAAAGAATTAGTATCAACACTATTATTGAGCAAGTGTGAAGCCCATTATCATAGGCTTACCTGGACGAGGTAGATCTGATGTCAGCATTGCAGATGCTTCAGGATATTTTCCATTGTGATTAATTTCTCCAGTACTCACTTTATTATGTACAAGATTTAAACCACATTCTCTAGAATCCTTTTGTGACTTATTTTGAACAACCTAAAATAATACATTCCTGATTTAAAGTATGAATTAAGAGTTTCTCTATAGCTATACAGAAAATATAGACTTAACATGCAATGTTTATGAGTCATGTGTTTTAAACTAGTTTTTATGTTCTAAAAGCTGTATGACAGGACAGAACAAAAATATTACTTCTTATTTATAATTACTGTGTATTTGAAATAACATATCAGAAAAGTTTTTAAAGAAGTCATAACATGTCATTCTTACAGTCAAGAAGCTTTTTTCCTACTTAAATCTCAATATAAAATAAACACTTAAATACAGATTATGGTGCTACCATGAAGTTTGTTTTTTTTAAAAAGGTCCATTATATTTAACAGACCTATACATTTACAAACCAAAACCAATATTCTGAGAATTTGCATCAAAATAGCATGGAGAAATGACAGGCATATAGACCAATGAAACAGAACTGAAAACCCAGAGACAGACCCAGCTATCTATGGTCAGTTGGTATTTGACAAGGAAATCAAAGCTATCAAATGGGGAAATGATAAACCTCTTCAACAAATGGTGCTGGCAAACTAGACTTCACCTGCAGAAAGCTCAAACAGGATCCACATCTCACCTCACACACAAAAATCAACTCAAGGTGAATCAGAAACCTGGGAATAAAGCCCAAAACCATAAAACTCATAAGAGACAAACTGAGATCAAGCTTAGAAGCACTAATCTATTGTATAAAAAGACTGCCAAATACAGTGAGAAATGCACAATCCAAAGAGGATAAAATTGATGAATGGGACCTTCTAAAGATTAAATCTCTATGCACATCAAAAACTTTTTCCAACAGGGTGAAAAGAGAACCTACCGACTAGGAACAAACATTTGGTAATACCATCTCGGACAAAAGTCTCATAACTAAAGTTTACAGAATACTCCTGGGCCTCCACAAGACTGATAACCAAAAAAAAAAAAAAAGACTGATAACCCAATTCCAAAATGGACAAAAGACATGGAAAGAATTTTCACAGAGGAAGATATTCAAATGGCCAACAGACACATGAAGAAATGCTCCAAATCACTGACAATAAGAGAGATGAAAATCAAACCCACAATGAGATACCATCTCACTCCAGTAATAGTGGCAAAGTTGAACAGGACAGTAAGTAATAGATGTTGGAGAGGATGTGGTGAGATAGGAACTCTTGCGCTTTGTTGGTGGGATTGTAAAATGGTAACAATCATGCTGGAAGGCAGTTTGACACGTTCTCAAAAAGTTGAACACAGAAATTCCATATGACCCAGCTATTCCACTGCTTGGAATATACCCTGAGAAAATTATAACTGAGGCACAAATGGAGACTTGTACACCAAAGTTCATAGGAGCATTATTCACTATCACAAGAACATGGAAACAGCCCAGATGTCCAACCACAATCAAATGGACTGAGAAATTATGGAACATTCATATAATTGAATACTATGCAGCATGCATACTTGGACCAAGAGGCAGTTGTCAGAACTGAGCAAGGAGACACTACACGGTTCAAAATCAAGAAGGGGGTTCATCAGGGATGTGTTCTGTCTCCATGCCTTTTCAATCTGTATGCAGAACAGATCATCCTAGACACTGGGCTGTACAAGGAGGAGTGTGGCATCAGGATTGGTGGAAGAGTCATCAACAACCTGCGTTATGTAGATGACACAACCCTGCTTGCTGAAACTGAGGAGGACCTGAAGTGCTTGCTGCAGAAGGTCAAGGACTGCAGCCTCCTATACGGATTGAAGCTCAACATCAAGAAAACAAAGATTCTCACCACTGGGCCAATTGGCAGCATCAGTATGGATGGTGAAGAGATTGAGAGAGTTAACAGTTTTAGTTTGCTTAGCTCCACAATCAACACTCTTGGTAACAGCAGCCAGGAAATCAAGAGACGAATTGCACTGGGAAAATCAGCTTTGAGGGACCTCTCAAGAATACTGAACAGCAACGACGTCAGGCTGGAGATTAAGGTGTGCCTAATTTACAGGGCTATAGTCTTCGCAATTACGTGCTATGCATCAGAGAGTTGGATAGTGAATAGGGATGATAGAAAGAGAATTGATGCCTTTGAGCTGTGGTGCTGGAGAAGAGTGTTGAATATACCATTGACTGCTAGTAGAACAATCAGGTTTGTCCTGGAGAAGGTGAAGCCAGAATGCTCCTTGGAGTCAAGTATTCTGAAGTTCATCTGACATACTTTGGGCATGTTGCAAGGAGGGACTGGTCTTTGGAGAGGGACATCATGTTTGGCAGGGTGGAGGGGCGGCGAAGGAGAGGAAGACCTTTGATGAGATGACATCATGATTGGCAGGGTGGAGGGGTGGCGAAGGAGAGGAAGACCTTTGATGAGATGGTGGGAATGAATGCGTTTGAGATGACTAGGCTGGCACAGGATAGAACGGTGTTTAGAGCTCTTGTACATAGGGTTGCTATGAGTCACAAGCGACTCAATGGCACATAACAACAACAGCAACGCAGCACACAGGAACAATGATTTTGTAAATTATTACTTAAATTGGGAGGGACTGGAGAGCTTTATGCTGAGTGAACTAACTCATTCCCACAAGGATAAATACTGTATAAAACCATTATTGTAGAATGAGTATGAAGATCCAAGGTGGGCGGGAGGAGGGTGGAAGCAGAGGGATGAAGATGTGTTTTAATCATGGGGTTATATAATTTGATGAGTGGGAGGGTGAGGAAAATTGGAAGAATCTGGTCTTAAAAAACATTGTATTTGAATTTTGTAAAATAAAATTTTAAAAAAATAGCATGTAGAGAAGGGACTAAGAAGGGAGTTAGGCAGATAAAACAATATTGGTCATGAGGTCACTGACTGGTCAATAGCTAAAGCTAAAATGGTGGATACATGGGAGCTGGTAACAGTCTTCTCTGGTTTTGTATTTTTTAAATGATGCAATAATAATGTCAAACTTAGTGGCCTGAAACAATGTAAACATTTCACAATTCTGCAAGTTAGTAGTCCAACAAGAGTATCAGTGGGTGAAAATAAAGGTGTCAGCAGAACTGCTCTCACTCAGTGACTCAATGGCACCTAAGAACAATAAGAAATTTTTAAATAATAATTTTTTAAAATCAGACAAATGGATGTTCTGAAAACAGAGAGAAAATAATCCTCAAATTTCTTACAACATTGATTCTTGCATAAAGACCCGGTCTTTGGAATCTAATCATGTCAGTGAGGAGTGGGCATATTTTTCTCTTTAAGTCACAACATATAAAGAAGTTTACATTTATTTATGTGATAACTTTAGTTATTTAGTTTATAACCTCTAAAATGTACGAGCCCCCGTTTAAGTGCTAAAAAAATAAAAAGCAGGCTCTAAAATATTAGTGGTTGAAGCATGTCCAACACTGTGAAGGTACTTCAAAAGAGAAAATTCACTGCTGTCAGGTTGGAACCGACTCAGCTGACCCTCCACTGGGCTTTCAGAAATATGAAATACATGGGAGGAAATCTCCCATCCTTCTTCAACTGTTCCACGTGATAAGGGTGGCACTCCCATGCAATTTCTGCCTCTGAAAACCTGCTGGAGGGTCAGTTCCAACTCGAAGGTACACAACAAGATGCAATTAGGGAGCTATAGTGGCTTAGAAGTTGTGCTGCAAACCCAAAGACACATAGTTCGAATTCACCAGTTGCTTTAAGGAAAAGGACAGGCAGTCTCCCTTCATGCTATTACTGCATCTGAAAACCCACTGGAGGGTCAGCTATGAGTTGTTTCCAACTTGATGGTACATAAAAAACAGTGAGATTGCAACTCTTTCAGTGGAATTTTTTAAAAATCTCTGTTTCCGTGTATTATGCTTCCTATACTTTAAAAAAAATATTATTTCGTTTTTCTCTTTGAGAATATACAAAGAACAAACATTACCAATATTTCAAAGCATACACGTTAGAAACACTGACTACATTCTTCAAATCATGCAACTATTCTCATCCTTTTCTGAGTTTTTATTTTATTAACATAAATGGCCCCCTAAATTTTCTATCTAAACTTTTAAATTGCTGTTGTCAATTTAATCCCACATTGTTCTTAAAAGAGCATAATGCTAAAGGCAGGCCTCTTTATCTAGTTAAGGTAAACTTGTGTTTGGTTTAGGAAGCTGTCAGCATAATCCCAAAGGCCCTGAGTCTCCAGTAATTTGAATCTACCAGTGGTCAGTGATTCAGGGGAAAGATGGGCAATCTCCCCCAATTACAATTTACAGCTTTGGATGTTAGATTGACATTAACTTGGAGTCAGAATGGACTCATCTACTGTGAATATCGTTTGGTTTTAAAAACACTTCAGGAAATATTTTCGGTTTACATTTAAAGATAATCTTTGTGTAGCAGTTTCTAGAGTTCACCCACCCTTCGTAGCTGCAGAAACTCTAGAGGCCATGACAATTATCAATTTTATCTTGAATCTCTCCCCTTTTGATCAGCGTTCTATATAATATTTGATTAAAACATTCAGTGATAGCAGTGAAGTACCATCCAGTTCTTTTAGGCTCCTAACAAAGGAGGCAGGTATTCAAGGAGATAATTAGTTACACATTCCATATTCTTTTCTTACTCATGACTTTCCTTCTTCTGTTGTTTCTTGTTCCAAGCTAGCAGAGATCCATCATCCTCTTAGACACCCACTTAAAAGATTTTAAGAGCCCCGGCACTATCCAAAGAACTAGAGGTAATCATAAAAGCACTAAACACCTTATCAGACCAATTAACTAGGATGTCTCATGAAATCCTAACCCTAAATTTCTAAACCAAGATATCAGATCCCACAAGGTGTTTGGTTCCATATAAACAGCCTCAGCAACTACTCTTTTTCTAAGTTTGCTGTAAATACATCACACAACCTTTACTAATTCATTTATTAACATCATTTACTATAAAACTGGCTGTGCAACCATACTCTTCTTAATCAATGTAATTATTCCACCACTTTCATCCTCCTCCTGTTCTTAACTACTAATAAACTTTTATCTCTATATATTTGCCTTATCTTTCTTTTTAAATAAATTTTTATTTTATACTGATTTACTTACAAAGTTCATATACATTGATTTTCACACTGGATCATTCCCACTTCCCAAAATTCCCTTACCCAAATCGCCCTCCACCCATCTAATTGTGCAACTCTATTGCCTTATCTTTTTAGAAAAGTAAAGTCATATAATATTTATCCTTTTGCGATTTGCTTATTTCACTCAGCATGTCTTCAAACGCCACCCCTGCACAAGCATGTATCAAGACTTCATTTTTACTAACGGTTGAACCGTACTCCATCGCATCTGTATCCATCCATCTACTGATAGGCAATATATTTGTTTTCACTGTTGGACTAGAAGTACTAGTGCTGCAATGAACATTCACATGCAAGCCTCCTTTAATTTCTGTTTTCAAGACTTTTGGCTATTTACCTAGAAATGGTATTGTTATGTAATATGTTATATTCTTTTTTCCTTTTATGAGGAACAGCCACATTGTTTTACAAAATGGTTATATAATTTTGCACTCCCAGCAGCAATGGTTAAGGATAAGTAATTTTTTTTTTTACCTCAAATAATTTTTGATCTGGACTCAGTTTTGCAATCTCTTCACTCTGACTTGAATTATTTCTTCCGGGTGGTATAAATTTTGGCTTTTTCAAGGGATTCCCCTGCAACTGACTTGGTGCTACAGATCGCCGCATATCCAGCAGCACTGACCTAAAAATGTAAAAAAATTCAAAATAAATCATCTTTATTAGAATGATCTTCAAAATAAAAAGAGCTATAAAATCTAAAAAATATGAGAAAAAGCCGGTCATAAGCCATAAAAAACATGTTCAACAATTCATTTTTATAACAAATGACAACTTATAAAGATAAAATTGAATGATATACTAGATTGTATATATCACTCTGAGAACATAGAGATTATATGTGGTCTTTGTCATGCAAACTCTGTAAGAGTTTTTTATTTTTTCAAATTAATTTCAATGAACATTTACAGAGATTTTGGATTTCTATTCATTCACTGTTGCACTTTTTTTCTGTAAGAGTTCTTATCTGTCCTATAAAGTATTACAAGTCAAAATTGACTCAAGGGCAAAGGGCTTGATATTTTGGCTTTTAAATAAAAGAAGATTAATTTAAAAGGTATATGTTAAGTCCTCCATTTAGAATTGATCATTTAAGGAACAAATTAAATAGAAGTAGTACAGTTCAAGTAAAAGACTTCAGGTTTTTCCACTAAATAACAGTTCTGTGAAAATAGCAAGACAATGAGCCTGATGACACTATTATTAGAAAGCACCGCTGAAACTATGATGTCAACATTGTCAATGTCTACAGAGTTGTCCAGGGGCTGACTGTGGAATAGATCATTAATTACTTAAGTGCAAGTTCAATTTGCAGTTGATGAAAATTTTTAAAAGTCCACAAGACCCCAACTATGACCCTGAGTCTGTCCCTCCTGAATTTAAAAACCATCTCAAGAATACATTTGATGCATTAAACACTACTGATAAAAGACCATATTAGCTGTTCAAAGATAACATCCACGAGCAAAGCAAACGATTACTGCAAAGGCAGAAGAGAAAGAAAAGACAAAAATGGATGTCAGAAGAGATTCGGAAAATGGCAATAAAATGTAGAGAGGCCAAAAGAAAACCAAGAACTGCTAAAGAAAAGGAGATTAACAGAAGCTGTCAAAGAGCAGCTTGAGAAGACAAAGTATTACAATGAAATATGCAAAGAGATGGAGTTAGAAAACTAAAAAGGAAGAACTCAGTCAGTACTTCTCAAGCTGACAGAACTGAAGAACAAACTGAAGCCTCAAATATCCATACTGAAGGATTATATGTAAAACTCTTAAACGATGCTGTAGAGTCAAGTATAACTCATAGCGACCCAAGAACAAGAGATATGAACCTTGTCCCATCCTCATCTTCTCTGACACACTTGAGCCCATTGCTGTAGTCACAGTGCTGCTGCAGTCACAGTGTTAAAACATTTCACTGGGGGGGATTGTGTACCAATGAGGGAGTTTTTCTTTCAAGGAGAGGAGCAAATGGGGGTGGGGAGGAGGGAGGGGTTTGTGCGGGGAGAAGGGTGCAACAATGAATGAATGGAATCCCAAAATCTCTGTAGATGTTCATTGAAATGAAAAATAAACAACCTAAATTTAAAAAAAAAAATTTCACTGATGTTCACCCTCTCTTACATTGACTTTCTTCTATCTTTCAAGCATGATATCCCTCTCCAAGGAACAGCTTCTCCTAGAATTATGCCCAAAGTAGAAGTGATAAACACTTCACCATCCTTGCCTCCAAGGCACACTTTTTCAAAAACATGTTTGTTCCTCTGGCAATCCATGGGATATTCAGGACTCTTCTACCACACCACCACTCAAAGACATGAATTCTTCTGTCATCCTTACTGATCGTCCAGCTTTCAGATGCATAGTAAGTGACTGAGCAGACCATGGCCTGAACCAGGCACATTTTAGTCTTCAAAACTGACATCATTGTTCCTCAGTAATTTGGTCAGGTCCCTAACAACAGACTTGCCCAATGCAGAATGCCTCATGATCTCTGGACTGCTGGTGCCAACATATTTGACTGCGGATCCAAGCAGATGAAATCAATGAAAATTTTAACTGTTTCTCCATCTACCATAATGCTCCTTATTGGTCTAGTGGTGAGGATGATTGTCTTCTTGATGTTGAGATGTAATCCAGATTGAAGTCTCTGATCTTCTTTCACAAGTGTTTAAAGTCCTCAATTTCAGCAAGCAAGGCTGTGTTATTCTGACAGTGGAGGTTATTAATGAGTCTGCCTCTCAAACTAATGCCATATTCCTCTTCATAGAGCCCAGCTTCTCAAATGATTTGCACAGCATATAGACTTGAATAGGTATGGAGAAAGTCTAAAATCCTGATGCATACCCTTCCTGATTTTAAACCATGCAGTGTTTCCTTGCTCTGTTAGGACAATAATCTCTTGGTCGAGTATAGTGTATGTATGAGCATAATTAAGTGTTCTGGGATTCCTATTCTTCTCAAAGTTAGCCATTGTTTGTTATAATCTACATAGTAAAATGTCTTTGTATAGGCAATAAAACACAAATGGACATTCTTCTGATATTCTCTCCTTTCAGTCAGGATCCATGTGACATTAGCCATGATATGTCTGGTTCTATGGCCTCTTCTAAATCCAACTTGAACTTCTGGCAGTTCTCAGTAAATGTACCATTCCAGTCATTTTTTTAATGATCTTCAGAAATATTTTGCTTGCATGTAATATTAATGATGATGTTGTTGTTGTTATGTGCCATTTAGTCACTTGCAACTCGTAGCGACTCTATGTACAACAGCCCTAAACTCTGCTCTGCCCTGTGCCAATTGCACTGTCTCTGACACTCACATACCGATTAACCCAGTCACTGAATCAATCCACCTCACAGAGGGCCTTCTCCTCTTGCGCTGTCCCTCCACCCTTCCAAGCATGATGGCCTTCTCCAAGGACCGGTCTCTCCTTACAACATGTCCAAAGTATGTTAGACGGAGCCTCAGAATGATATTGTTTGATAATTTCCACATTTGGTTAGATCACCTTTCTGGAGAAGGGGAACAAACACAGATCGTTTCCAATATATCAGCCAGGCAGCTGTCCTCCAAATTTCTTAGCTGAGATTAGTGCACATGTCCAGGGCTTCATCTGTTAGTTGAAGCATGTCAACTGGTATCCCATTGATTCCTGGGACCTTATATTTTGTCATGATGAAGGAAGACGGTCAAGTTGCCTCTCTTCTGAATGGGGAGACTTCGACCTTGAAGCAGACTTCAGCAACAAGGAAGATGGTCAAGTGAATGTGCAGGATACATCAAAAGAAGATAAAAGGAATAAACATAGTCACTATACCAAAAATAATTGAGCTAGCCTCTTATCTAGGACCCAGAACCAACAGTAATGAAGAAAGAAGTTCAAGCTGCACTAAAGGAACTGACCAAAACACAAGGTCATAAAAATTGATGGACTGCCAATTGACATGTTTGAATAGATGCATCCACGAACATGCTCACTAATTTATGTTATTTAGAAGACAACTACCTGGCCAAATGACTAGAAAAAGCCATATTTGTTCCCATTACAGAAACAGATGATCCAACAGAATGTGGAAATTATTTAAAAATATCATTAATATCATATGCAAGTAAAAGCTTGCTGAAAACTATTCAAAACCAACTGGAATAGTACATTGAAAGAGAACTGTCAAAAATTCCAGCTAGATCCAGAAGAGTTTCTGGCACAAAGGAAATCACTGCCAGTGTCAGATGGATCTTAGCTGAATATTGCAAAGAGCTTTATCAGTGTTTTATTAACTATGACAAAAGCATTTAACAGTGTGAGTCATAACAAATTATGGATAAGACTAAGAAGAATGGGAATCCTGTGACACTTAACTGTGTGAAACCTATGCACAGACCAAGAAGCTGTTTTTCAACAAAACAAGGGAATACTGCATGGTGAATATGAGGTAAGGTATATATCAGGATCAGAGCCTTTCTCCAGATCTTTTCAATCTGTATACTGACCATATCATTGAAAATATGGACAAAATGAAAAAAAATGTTGTATCAGGATTGGAGGACAATTCACTTGCATTATACAGATGCCACAAACTTGCTGGGTGAAGAGTGTTGAGGACCTGAAATATTTACTGAAAAGATCTATAGTCAACATCATAACAGATGGAGAAAAATTGAAGTTGTCAATGATTTAATTTTACTTGGATTCAAAACCAGTATCTATGGTGACAAACAGTCAAGAAATCAAAAGACATATTGCATTGGGAAAATATGCTGTCAAGGACCTCTCCAAAGTGCTAGAGAGCACAGATATCATTTTAAAGACACAGTATGGCCAGTTACTTCATATGCATCTGAAAGTGAGAAAATTAATAAAGTTAACAGAAAAACAATCAACACCTTTGAGTTGTAATGATGGAAAAAAGTACAGAATATCCTACGGACAGCCAAAAGAACAAACAAGTCTAGCTTAGTGGAAGTTCACCCAGAGTGGTCTTTAGATGCAAGGACGGGAAAAATTCATTTCACACATTTTGGCCATGTTTTCAGGAGGGGCCAGTCCTTGGAAAATCCAGCACAGCGTGAAAGGTGGAGGGTCAGTGAAAGAGAAGAAAACTCTGGAGACAGACTGACACAATGACTGTAACAATGGTATTGAGCCTGGCACAGGATAGAGGGTAAGGTTCAGATCTGAGGTTCCCAGGGTTGCCGTGAGTCACAGTTGACTTGATCATCAGGAAATATAATAGGTTCTACAGTTTGCATTGGTCAGATCTCTAAATGCTGGCTCACATCTTTTTTTAAGAACACTAGAAAAACAGAACAGCTTGAAAAATCAACAGAAGACATTAAAGAAAACGGAATTTAGTTCTGGTTCTGTTGTCTAAGGGATGCTTAACTTGAGATAAGCGATTTAAATTCTCTGGACCTCAGTACTCTTTTTTTGCTAACAAGTGCAGCCAAGGGGGCTTCTTCAAGGCAAAGATAGTGAAAGCTCCTCTCATACGCTTTGGGCATGTGGTCAGGAGGGGCTGGTCCCCACAAAGGGACATTATGCAGGACAAGGTGTGGGGTCAGAGGGGGGGAAGCCTCAAGCAGAAGGAGTGGCTGTGCCGACCTGGCTGAGGATGCAGGAGATGTGGGGACGGTGCAAGACAGGACAAGGTTCCGATTTGTCGTTCCAGGGTGGCTGAGGTGTCGACTGGACGGCACGTAATAGCCACAGGCCTGCCTACAGACTCGTCCATTAATTCACTGTAAGTTAAAAGAGAAAAACCACCTGAGCAGTAAAGAGGCAAATGTCCCTCAAGAAGGTACTGGTTCTTAATATGCATCGTTTTCTGGGCAAAACAAACCCAAAGGACTCGTGCGCGCGCCTGTCTGTCTGTCTGTCCCTCTCTGTCTCACACATACACCCATGTCACCCTCCCCAAGAAGTCACGTCAACTACAAGGTCACAGAGAGAATGTCTCCATCCCTTTGAGTGGCTGCTCCGGCCAGGAGACCCGCGGGGACGGGCGGCTGAGTCCGCGACCCACGCCCACCTACCGTCCTCCTCGGAGGCCTGGTCTCGGCGGCGCCTGCTTTGTTCCCTACAAGTGTCTGACTGTCGTGGGCTCCCGGGTCCTCCTCGTCAAGGGCTCACTGGCCGGGAGTGCAAGAAACTGGCAGAGCAGAGCTAGCCTCCCGCGTTCAGGAGCCCTTCCTTCGCCGCCCCCGAAAGATCAAGCCTCCCGCCTCAACGCAGCCAATCGCGGCCAGCTTGCTGCGCGTGCGCGATTCGTCTTCGTCCGGTCCCGCCCGACGGGGGTTGGGTACGATTTCCGCGCGAGTACCTTTCTTTGTGGTCATGTTCTGTACAGGTGACCCTCCAGCGGATTTCCAGAAGCAGTGAATCCACCGAGAGGTGATTGCTCATCTTTCTCTTCCAGAGAGGCTGGTGGATTTGAACCGCTTGGTTTTAGATTGGCAATGCAGTACCTTACCACTGAGCTACCAGCTCTTTAAACCTTTCAAAGTGTATTCGGGTCTATGGTTCCATTCCAGAATGTATTTGGGTTTTGCCCTGTCGGTCACTGACGTGGGCCCTGAAGCAACATACTTCACAACCTCCGTGGGCATGTAATAAATTGATTTTGTGTGACAAGTGCAATAATAGAAATATGTGTATTATAGAGAATTGGCAATTGGACCAATTGGCAGCGTCAGAATGAATGGTGAAGAGACTGAGATTATTCACAGCTTTAGTCCGCTTGGCTCCACAGTCAACACTCTGGGCACCAGTAGCCAGGAAATGAAAAGACGTATTGCGATGGGAAAGTCTGCTGTTAGGGACCTCTCCAAAGTTCTGAAGAGCAGTGGTGTCTCTCTGGAGACTAAGGTGCATCTCATACAGGCCATGGTCTTTGCTATCACTTGTTAAGCATTAGAGAGTTGGACAGTGACTAGGGAGGATAGGAGAATTGAAGACTTTGAGCTGTGGTGCTGGAGAAGAGTATTGAGGGTACCATGGACTGCTAGGAAAACGAACAGATTCATCCTGGAGAGGGTTAAACTGGGCAGCTCCTTGGAGGCAAGGATTCTGAGGCTTCGTCTTTGGACGTTGTAAGGAGGGACCGATCCTTGGAGAGGGACATCATGCTTGGGAGTGTGGAGGGACAGCACAGGAGAGGAAGACCCTCTATGAGGTGGATTGATTGAGTGACTGGGGTAATCGGGATGGTTGTGTTGGAGACAGTGTGATTGGCACAGGACAGAGCAGAGTTTATGTTGTACATAGGGTTGCTATGAGTCGCAAGCGACTGAACGGCACATAACAAACAACAACATAGAAGAGCAGACTTGAAAAAAGAAAAAGGACAGCAGACTTGTTCTCAGGGAGTTTTTAGAAAGTTTGATGTATGCATTGGAACAGATGAAAAACTGTTTAAAAGGAATATTATTAGACATTATTTCTATGACAACAGTCCAGAATAGGAGGTGCACAGCAAAGTCGACTGGTGAAGGGTGAGTGGGGAAGGAGTAAATTATGCAACAATGAATGTTTTTGTTGTTTTTTAAAAAAAGTTAACGGGGGAGGGAGAAAAATGTGCAACAATGAAGGAATGAAAATCCAACTTTTCTGTAAACTTTCGTTAAAAACACAATTGAAAACGTTTTAAGTAGAGCCATCTATATATCCTAAGGCCTATGTTAGGTTCTTGGGACATAAAGATTAGTGAGTGATCACTGGAATCACAGGGGACATTTCTTGAGGACTTAAGACAGGTAAAGTGAGGATTTTAAGAATTTACATCAATGAGTATTTGCTGAGCATGCTCCAATTTCTAGGCAGTGCTACACTGCTAACTCTGAGAAATGTGAACTTAAAAAGGTGACAATGAGTTGTTGCTCCTGTTATGTGCCATGAGTCTGAACTGACTCATAGCTGACCCTCCAACAGGTTTTCAGAGGCTGTAAATTACAGGAGACTTTAGCCATCTTTTCGCTACATAACAGTTGGTGGATTCGAAAAGCCTGGCTTTGGGTTGAGAGTAACTCCCTGACACTAGGTCACCAGAGCTTCCTGGTGTAAATAAGCAGTGATTTAAAATGACAATTTGACAACACTGGTGGCCTAATGAAGTTACACTGCCAACCCAAAGGCATGAGATTGGAATCCAGCTGCTCCAATGGAGAAAAGGACAATCTCTCAAGTATGTTGTTATATGCTGTTGAGTCGCTTGCAACTCATAGCAACCCTATGTACAACAGCCCTAAACTCTGCTCTGTCCTGTGCCAATCGCACTGTCTCCAACACACCCATCCAGATTACCCCAGTCACTGAATCAATCCACCTCATAGAGGGTCTTCCCCTTCTGCACTGTCCCTCCATCCTCCCAAGCTTGATGTACCTCTCCAAGGACTGGTCCCTCTTTACAGCATGTCCAAAGTATGTCAGATGACGTCTCAGAATCCTTGCCTCCAAGGAACTGCCCGGTTTAACTCTCTCCAGGATGAATCTGTTTTCCTAGCAGTCCATGTTACCCTCAACAATCTTCTCCAGCATCACAGCTCAAAGGCATCAATTCTCCTTCTATCCTCCCTAGTCTTTGTCCAACTCTCTGATGCATTACAAGTGATAGCAAAGACCATGGCCTGTATGAGATGCACCTTAGTCTCCAGAGAGACACCACTGCTCTTCAGAACTTTGGAGAGGTCCCTAACAGCAGACTTTCCCATCGCAATACGTCTTTTCATTTCCTGGCTACTGGTGCCCAGAGTGTTGACTGTGGAGCCAAGCGGACTAAAGCTGTGAATAATCTCAATCTCTTCACCATCCATCCTGATGCTACCAATTGGTCCAGTGGTGAGAATCTTTGTCTTCTTGACATTGAGCCTCAATCCATATTGGAGGCTGCAGTCCTTGACCCTCAACAGCAAGCACTTCAGGTCCTCCTCAGTTTCAGCAAGCAGGGTTGTGTCATCTGCATAACGCAGATTCTTGATAGATCTTCCACCAATCCTGACACCACATTTCTCCTCACAGAGCCCAGCCTCCCGGATGTGTTCTTCATACAGGTTGAAAAGGTATAGAGACAGGACACATCCCTGGCATATGCCCTTCCCAATTTTGAACCATGCAGTGTTTCCTTGCTCTATCCTGACGACTGCCTCTTGGTCCAAGTATTGGTTTTGCATTAGCACGAGCCTCTGAAAACCCACTGGAAGTTCTGATTCGACAAGCACAATGCAATACTAAAGGACTTTCATAGGTAGGGACTTTTTGCTAGTTCAAAGCAGACACTTGACTTGTTTGGGGAGGTTCCTGAACTCCAGAATACAAGTTTTAATCTGGAGTCTAAATTTGGGCACCCCAGTAAATTCCACCAGTTTTATTTGGACTGGACCACAAGCAAGTATCAAGTTAATGGGGAACAAATCAACTGTCACAGTGCCTGCAGCCTACCTCAATGTTATCTGAATCCAGAATAATCTAAAACTTTACATTTGGTTTAAACTGATGAGGGACTGTCTTCTTCCAAATTTGCTCCAGGGCTCTGAACCAATTCATTCCCATTGGACCTACTGAAAATTTGCATTCCCATTTGATATACTGGCAACCTCCTTGAACTGTGCCTTGATTTATAATCCTTTGTAAATACTGTTTCACAAATCCACCCAGCTACTTCATCAGAGAAAATGGGCAGTCTCTTTCCATGCTATTATTAACTGCCTCTAAAAACCTGCTGGAAGGTCAGTTATGGGTCAGTTCCAACTTGATGGTACACAACCCAACATCAATACACACACAAACACATATGCACACAAAAACATACAGCGGTCATCTGACTATAACTCATAGCAACTGCATAAACAGATCTGAACCTTGCCCTAACTTGTGCCATCCTCCCGTCTCTACCATTCTAGAGCCCATTGTTAGTCACTATGTCAATCCACTTCCTTGAAGATCATCTCTCTCTCTGACCCTCGACCTATGCCAGCATGAAGTCTTTTTCCAAGGACTAGCCCTTCCTGACAATATGCCCAAAGTGTGTGAGATGAAGTTTCACCATCCCTGCTGCTAAGGAGAATCCTGGTTGCATCTCCTCCAAGACAGATGACTGTTCCTTTGGCAGTACATGGGCTATTTTGTATTCTTTGCCAAGACTACAATTTTAAGGTATTATGTTATTATCAATTTCCCTGACATTAACTATTTTTACACATATCTGCCAAGCATTACAAACAAATTCCAAGTTCTATCTATTGTGAAAAATATATCTTTGAAAAACCTTATAGGTTCCAAGGTTGACAGGGCTTTTATCTTGCAATTAAGGCCAGCAGTTATAAAATTATTTCCATTTCTTTTTTGCCTTGGTGCTTCCATCCAAGCAAGATGGGTCATCAGCAGCTCTACTGGAGTCACCCGCGAAGACTGATCCGGAAATATGGACTGAATATGTGCCGCCAGTGTTTCCGGCAGTACGCCAAGGATATCGGCTTCATCAAGTTGGACTAAGTGATCTTTCTTGGATTGCCTACCCGAGACCTCTACATGGCAAGTAACAAGATCTCCAGTTTGTACATAAAATAAAATTTCAGTTACAATAAAAAAAAAAATTATTTCCATTTACCTTCCCCTTAAATATCAGTATTTTAGAAAACTGAGTCAACTTTTATCCAGGGGGAAAGAACTGAGATTTTAAGTTGTTTTCCTAACATCCTATTTTGTCATAAATAGGTTCCCAAAAAGGTAATAAAAGGATGAGATGCATATGCTGCATTTTCTTTCTTACAGTAACTATTTTATGTCAATTATATAGGCTCACCTGGAGAGAAGATGAAAGGCATCCAAGGGTCGAGGACTCTCCTTCATAGGGTCGCTATGAGTTGCCTGCAACTCGACGACACTTAACAACAATAATATCAACAGAGAGAGATCAGCTGGCCCAGTGGACAGAAAGCAATACTACCAAGCCAAAGGTGGGTGACTTTGAATCCGCTGCCCTCAGGCCTGTCTTTCATTGTTTTTGTTCAGACATTCCTCTAGGTCGTATAGCCCTGCTGTACAGGTGCCATACCATGTTCACTTTTGGTTGCTGTGAGGCTGAACACCGTGACACTGGTGTGTCAAATGCGTTAGTGATTGGCTACCCAATGCAGACAGAGAGTGGGGTGGAGCTCTCCAATTAAAACAAGCTTGGAAGGAGGAGTGGCATCCACTTCCATAATAGCTTGCCTCCAGAAACCCTATGAGCCTAGAGAGAGGATGAAAGGCACCCAAGCGTCGAGGACTCTCCTTCATAGAGTCGCTATGAGTCGCCTGCAACTCAATGGCACTTAACAACAACATACAGACAATCCAGGTTTTATTTGATGTTTCTAAGAAATAATGGTATTAATAAATGCATCGTTTTAGGCTCTAATCCAGTAAAAGCAAAATAGTGCAAGCAGGATCTAAATCTGTGACTAAATGAATATTCCTAACACAAAGGAGAAGAGTATTATGTTTCTTTTGGTACAGAAATGGTTCTCAAACTGTGCACAAGATGCTCTAGTAAATCTAGGAGTGCTACAGGGTATTTTAAATTTCTAAGGAAAACAGAAACATCTGTTTCACACCACACAAATACTTGCTGGAGACCATACACATTTTCAACGTTAAATAACATTATATTCCATTCCATTTCATAGTGGTTTGCAAAGCTAGGTTTTAAATTGTTGTTGTATGCCATTGAGTCAGAACTGACCCTCCAGAGGGTTTTCAAAGGCAGCTTAATTGCACGTGAGGAGATTGCCTGCCCTTCTCCCTCAGAGCAGTTGGTGATTTGAACCCTGTGCCTTTGAGATTGCAGCACAGCTGCTTACTAATAGTTGGGACAAGACATACCACAGAAAAAAATCAAGGTGGAATAGGAAATTATATGGAGTGTCAAATCTTTTTTTTTCCTTTATGATGAGAAAAATGTGCATTTATAATTAGCAAGCTGGACTCAGTTTAGATGATCCCAATTTTGCTGGCAACATCCAAAGCATCCTAGTCACGAGCAAGTTGAACACAGGCCTTCTTCTCTCCATCAGGCCTAATCAAAGTGTTGACCTTAGCAGCATCAATGTCCTAGAGCTTCCTTACAGCTTGTTTGATTTGGTGCTTGTTGGGCTTGACATCCACAATGAACACAAGTGTGTTGTTACCTTCTATCTTCTTCATGGCTGACTCAGTGGTCAGGGGAAACTTGATGATGGCATAGTGGTCAAACTTGCTTCTCCTGGGGACACACTTCCGGGCTATATGATCTACCTTAAGAGTGTCAGTGTCTTAGACAGCCTGAAGGTGGGTGACGTGCAGATTTTTTTTTGTAGCTATGGATGCCCTTTAGCACTACATCTCTGGCCTTTAACTCCTTTGCTTTGGCTTCAGTTTTGGGCGGGGTAGGGGCTCCCTTCTTCACTTTCAGTGCCTTCTTTGTAGAAAGGCTAGAGTGTCCAATCTTGATTTTCAGTTTGGAGACACCATGCAGTGTCTCCACTGTATGTATTTAAGAATGAAATAAAAATTTGTTTTAATTTATGTATATTCTTTTTCTAGTTTACTAGCCTATTAAGCTATAAATTCTTACTTTTGGTGCAAACTGTTTATTAAGCAGGACTATTAGATTTTTATTTTAGCCAAGTGTGCTATGAAAAAGTTACTGAGACCCTAAAGGGCTCCACGACCTTTGGGAACCCCTGTGGTATAGAGAAAATGTATACAAAGACAAAAGTTATCTAGTTTTTTTCCACTTCCTACACCTAAGAAATTTTCTAAATAAGTAGTTGCAGAAGAAAGGGGGGAAACGTATATACAATAATACATAAAAAGTTTCAACCTTTATTGAAATGATGTGTTAGGTATCAAACAAAATCTGCTTTCTTCTGATAAAAATATTCTCTCAGATGTCTTCCGGTAACTGCTAAGTCTAAATTGGTCCTTTAATGTCTTTTTTTTAAATTGTCCTTACAAAATGGTCACATATATTTATGATGTTCCCAAAAGAACTTTTATCGTGTAAAGGACCGTACGTGACGACCTCTACCACTGCCGCCACTGACAAACTTTCCTCTTGAGCCTCCACTGCCACTATTTGCATTTGCCCAGGAAGGTCCAAGTCCCCCGCGGCCCCTGGAGGTACGATCTCGAGGACTTGGGCGATAACCTGTAACAGAAAGAATATATTTTAGTTCTCATGTCCCTTCCCTTCCATTCCTAAAAAAAAAATGAATACTAATCTATGGCACTAGGATCAAATAAAAACAATAATTTTTCCTGGTTCCTTTAAAAGCCATGCTCAAGTTGCCAATTTACTTTAAATAGGTAAATCAGAAGTACATTTAAACTCCAAACTACTGCCAGAATTCTACTGGCCAGTAGAACTCCAGACTAGATATAATGTTGTTTCAGGGGAGAATAAAAATTTACATGTTGATATATACAAGACAATAGAGGTAGGTGTGTCAGAGTCAGTGAGACTGGCTCAGGACAGAGCAGGGTTCAGAGCTGTTGTACACAGGGTCATTATGAATGGCAAGTGACTCAAAGGCACTTAACAACATTATAAACAATACCCTACAAAGACTTTCTGTAAAATTTTTTTTATTATACTAGTTTATTTACAAAATTCAAATACATTGTTTTCCAGAACAGATGCTTCCAATTTCCCTCAATGGCTTTCCATTCACACAGTGGAATACTACACAGCATGCAGGAGCAATGATTTTATAAATTATTACCTAACTTGGGAGGGACTGGAGAGCATTATGGTGAGTGAACTAACTCAGTCCCATAAGGACAAATATTGTATAAAACCATTATTGTAGAATAAGTATAAAGATCCTAGGGCAGGGGGAGGGTGAAAGCAGAGATGAGGATATGCAATCATGGGGTTGTACAAAGACATTTCTTATTAAAATATTTTGGTCAAAATGCACCAATGAATTTCATTATTGAAATATAAAACAGAATATACCACCCAAGAAACTCTTCTGACTATGCACATATCTAAAACTGATTAGTTTCACAGAAAATGGTACAGCCATCAATTCATTACCAGATACACAAGACATTCCCATAATGATGTCCAAGAACGAATGTGTTTGACATTCAAAAATTTGAACAAGAAAGCTGCCTCCCTCCTTGCACACCAGGATCAAGCAGAGAGGATGTGTACCTGTGGAACTGAGTGGTCTCAGTGGTGGAAGAGGACCCCTGTTGAAGTTGCTCTGGCCACCACGACTATCATTGTAAGTTCCTCGAGGAGTATTCTGAGCACTCCAGCTGGAGCCTCTGGTCCCCTCTCGACGACTGTAGTTTCCTAAATATAAACAACATGATCAATATATATATTCCCCCAACCTACCCCTTAACTGGATTAAGAGCAAACTGACAGGTTGGATGTTTTTACTTTCTTCTTAATCTTCAATATGCTATTCTGTAAATGGAATATACAATAAAGAGACAGCGTCACACTGAAGATTTTGGAATTAAACAAAGGTTCTAATATTGTTCAATTTCTATAACTGTGTCCCAGAAAAGTGACCCAACAATTTTCTCTTTCATAATGTGTGAAACGAAGAGAATCAAAACTAGCTGATGCAGCTAACTAGAGTTTATATGTGAAGTGTTTATAACAGTTTGTGACATATTTATGTAACTCTTTTGTTTTACTGCAAACTTGATATAATCGCTTACTTGTTCCCTCCTAACAAAATATGTATTCAGACTAATATATTCTGAAAAAGTATGAACATTTAAAAACATTAAAGCCCAAGAGAATAAGTGATGAATGGCAAGGAATTTAATAAGAAAATTATTAAGTGCACTTAGTAAAAAAATCCCTTTTATTGGTGAAACTTCATATCATATGTTATTGCTATGTACCATCGAGTCGCTTGCGACTCATAGCGACCCTATGTACAAAAGCCAACCTTGTGCCAACCTCGCCGTCTCAAACACACTTACTCCCACCACCCCAATCACAGAATCGATCCATCTCATCAAGGGTCTTCCTCTCCTACGCCGTCCCTCTACTCTCCCAAACATGATGTCCCTCTCCAAGGACCAGTTCCTCCTTGAACATGCCCGAAGTATATCAGACGAAGCTTCATAATCCTTGACTCCAAGGAGCATTCCGGCTTCACCCTCTCCAGGACAAACCTGTTTGTTCTCCTAGCAGTCCATGGTATACTCAACACTCTTCTCCAGCACCACAGCTCAAAGGCATCAATTCTCTATCATCTCTAGTCACTGTCCAACTCTCCAATGCATAGCACGTAACTGCAAAGACTACAGCCTGGATCGGGCGCACCTTAGTCTCCAGCCTGACGTTGTTGCTCTTCAGTACTCTTGAGAGGTCTCTCACAGCTGACTTTCCCAATGCAATTCGTCTCTTGATTTCCTGGCTGTTTCTACCAAGAGTGTTGACTGTGGAACCAAGCAAACTAAAACTGGTGGGCATATATTCAGGAAGGGCCAGTTCTTGGAAGAAAGATATTATGCTGGGAATAGCAGAGGGCCAGAGGAAGAGGCTCAATAAGATGAATGAGTAACTCGCAAAAATGGACTCAAGTATATGAGAAATGGTGAAGATCGTGCAGGACAAAGCAAGGTTCAGAACTCTTACTAACAGGGTCACTGTAAGTCGTGGTTGACTCGATGGTACCTTAAAACAACTACAAAAATAATGTATTGATATTACTGGGAAAGGAAGAACACATTTTCAATTTACAAAGGAAAATAGTAAAAAAATCTTTTCAAATCATCAATAAAAGTAATTAATGGGATTAGGTGTGTCAGAGACAGTAAGATTGGCACAGGAGAGCAAGGTTTAGGGCTGTTGTATATAGGGTCACTATGAGTTGCAGGCGACTCAACGGCACATAACAACAACAAATAACTGGAGAAAAAGTTTTCAGCACAGGAGAGGAAGACCCTGGATGAGAGGGACTGACAGAATAACTGGGGTAATTGGGATAGATGCGTCGGAGACAGTAAGACTCGCTTAGGATAGGTCAATGATTAGAGCTACTGGATACAGGAGTCAATGAGTCACAAGCAACTCAATGACAGCTAACAAGATCCAAGAGAGTGCTCTGTAATATAATCAGTCATCTAAAGGCAAGTAACTTGTGGTAACAGAAAATACTTTATCTGAATCACTTCCATTCAGTGTCATAATATTCCAGTATTCTAACCCATTGGAAAACACATACAAGTTACCTTTTGAAGCAGGTGGCGTAAAAAATCTGTTCTGACTGTGAAAAGCACCACGTCCTCCTCGGTTGCCTGAAAAGCCACCACGTGAAGAAATCTTCTGTGACACTTTGAGGGGCCGTTTAGGCGGAGGTATTCCATCTTGAGGGACCACTTCTTTACTTTCGGCTGCAACAAAGTCATCCACATGCATAGATGGTGGTCTACTTGTGTTCTGTTTCCTCTGACGAAAAATATCATGGGGCCGTATTCCTTGTCCAAAACCTCCCCTGCCTCTTCCCCTTGGTGGGGGCACGACATGGGCTCTTTTGGCAGGTTCAATATATTCCGATTTTCCACTATGAAAAGAAAAATACATTCATGAAAAAGTCTTCCTATTTTTCGTGAAAATACCTAACATTTGCAATGTTGAAAATAATGCATCAATTTTTCTTAGTTCCGTCAACTTTGCAGAACTCAGTATAGCTTTCTGGAAAAATACTGCCAAGTAACTAAAAAGTATATTCACATTTTACTGCTATGACAGACAATTTTTAATATTCATGATTCTAGATTAATTTTCCCCCCAACTGTCATATGTGAACCTTAAGTTCCTAAGACTTCAATCATCCACTTCAGTGAATTCCATTTACCTGGAAGTAATAAAGGTCTCATGCTTGTGCTTCCCAAGTTTGAATCCTTTGGTTGTCTTGGTTCTACCAGGAGATGATGGTTCTGACAAAAACGAGCGCTCTAATTCTGAGTGCAAATCAAAGTCAGTACAGCATTTTTCTGAGAGCTCAATTAAGTCAACCTTCACCTGTAGTTATAAAAATACAGCTAAATTAAAAATACATCTTAAGTGCACCTATTAATATACCATTTGACTATTAAGTCTTATCTATAGTATACATAGTATAGTATTATTTACAGTAATAAATGAGAATTGTGTTCTTTCATTTCATTGTTCATCTCTTTAGAAAACATAATTGGTAACTGGCTTAAAAAATACATAGCCAATTTTTACCAAGGAAGAACTGTTAATGGAGCGGCCTGCAACCAGACAGAAAACTCAGGACTTCTCTTTATAAAATAACATTCTAATCTCTCTACAACTTTCCTGTAAAAATAGGAAAACAATCTCTTCACGTCTTAGAATGTTCAAAGTTTGTTATAAAAAAAATACTTCATGCCACAAATCCCAGAAGTTCTGTGCATTTAATGGAATCTTAATTAATGTAATTATAAAGAAATGTACATTAAGTTTACATTAGTCTTTCAAATTTCAAATTCAAATTTAATTCCTCAACTCTAAGAGATCTAAATTTTTTCTAAAGATTTAAGGCCACAATCACCATCTCAAGACCATGGAAATTCAATTTAAATGTAAATATACCTCAAAAGTGAAGCAAATCATTCTAATTTTACTTAATATGAACACTAATATGTTTAAGACCTGGAACTATCCAAGTATGATTTGTTTCATTTTTTTGGTTCTTGGGGTTTTTTTAATCAAAAAAACATACAATAACATGTGGCACAATAAGACATGATTAAAACATACTTTCTACCAAAAATAAGAGTTGATGTTAGGTGCCTTTGTGAGTCAACTCCAACTCATCACCAACCTATGAACAGACTGAAACCCTGCCTCATGCTATTCCTTTCTCAAGATCTCAGCCAAGCTTAAATCCATTGTTAGTCATTGTTAATCCATCTTTTTGAGGATCTTTATCTTTTCTTGATCCTCTACTTCTCCAAGAATATTATTTTCCAATGATCTGTGCCTCTTGATAACATGTTGATAAAGTATGTGAAATAAAGCTTCACTATCTTTGTCTCCAAGGAGGACTATGGTAGCACTTCCTCAAAGACAGACTTGTCTGTTGTGAAGGCAGTGCTTGATATATTCAATGGTTTTTCACCAACGCCACAGTTCAAATGCATCAATTTTTCTCTGCTGTTCATTATTCACATGGCCCACCTTTCCCATGCATATGACATGAAAATACCTTGCCACAGGCCAGGTGTACCTTAATCTCTAAACTGCCATTCTGTTTTGTATTTTAAAGGCATTCTTCTTTGACAGCAGATCTGCCCGAAGAAAATCTTTTTAAATTTTGACTGATGATACCATGAGTGTTGACTGTGTATCCAAGTAAAACAAAATAACTGACAATTTTAATCTTTTCTCAATCTATATGATGATGCTTGCTTATCCAATTTTGAGGATTATTGTTTTCTTAATGTTGAAATGAAACCCATACATACTGAAGGCTGTGGTCGTTCCATCTTTTTCATTATGTACAAGGCACGTACTTATTTCAGGGCAAGTACTTCAATAAGTACAGGCAAAGGATCATATGCAGTTGCTATTCAGTCTTCCCTTGATCCTGATTCCACACTTCATTTAAATTCAGCTTCTCCAATTATTTGCTCATCATAGAGACTATACAGGTATGATGAAAGGATACAACCCTAAAGCAAACTTTTCCTGGTTTTAAACTAAGTAGTTTAAACAAATGTTCAAAGAACTGCTTCTTGGTGTGTGTACAGGTTACACATGAACACTATTAACTATTCCAAAATTCTCATTATTCTTAAAGTAATTCCAAATTTTTATGATCCACACAGTCAAATGCTTTGTTACCAATAAAACATCTTTCAGGTATTCTCTGCTTTTAGCAAAAACCCAGTACCACCAATGATGTTCCTCATTCTACAGCTTTTTCTGAATCCAGCTTCATTTTCTGGCAATTTCCTGACTATGTATTGCTCTAGTCATTTTAAAATAATTGTCAGCCAAATTTTACTTGCATGTCATATTAATGATATTGTTTGATAATTTTCACATTGTTGTTTTTGTTGTTGAAAGATGATGTCGAGTATGACTCATAGCAACCCTATGAACAAAAGATCTGAACCTTGTTCTATCCTGCACCACCCTCAAACTTCCTGACACAGAAAAGCCAACTGTAGCAGTCACCATGTCAATCCACCTGGTTGAGGGTCTTTCCTCTCCTCTGCTGACCCTTCACCTTTCCCATGATCATGTTCTTCTCCAAGGAGCTCCTCCAAGCAACATACCCAAAGTATGTGAGGCAAAGCTTCATCATTCTTGCCTTAAAAGAGCACTCCAGCTGTACCCTCTCCAGGACATACCCATTTGTTCTCCTGGACGTCCAACACCACAGTTCAAAGGTGTCAATCCACACTGTTGGATGATCTTTTTTTGACATGGGAACAAAGATGAAACACTTTCAGTTGGCTGGAATTTCCAAATTTCTTAGGACAGACTGATGACCATATCAGATTGGCACCTCAAGAGGTATTCTATCAATTCCTCAGTCCTTATTTTTCACCAAAGTCTCAGAGCAGCTTAGAATGCTTCCTATAATACTTCCAGTTCTAAAGCATACAGTATTTCCTCAATTGGTTGAGTGCTGACCTATGGTTTTTGGTACGATGACTCTGTATTTCTCTCTCCCTTCTTTTGATGTTGCCTGCATCATTTACTATTTTGCCCATAGAATCCTTCAATAGTACAAGTCAAAGTTTTTGTTTTTTCAATTCTTTCAGCTTGAGAAATGCTAAGTGTTTTTTATCTTTTGATTTCTTAATTCCAGATCTTCAAGTGTTTTGCTTAATACCTCACTTAGTCTTTTCAAATCCTCTTTGAAAGCTCTCCAGTTCTTCTACTTCATCATTTCTTTCCTTCACTTTAGCTTATCTACATTCAAAAGCAAATTCCAAAGTCTCTTCAGGTATCCATTTCAGTCCTTTCTTCCTTTCCTGTCTTTTAAATGACATTTTGCTTTTTTCACTCATGATGTTCTTGTCCTTGACGCCATCCCACGAGTCACCTGATCTTTGGTAATTTAGTATTCAATGCCTTATATCTATTCTTGAGATAAGTTTTAAATTCAAGTGGGATAAACTACCACAAAGTTGTAATTTAAATCTCAGCTTCAATTTGAACTTGCACATGAAATGTATATGGTCTGTTCTACACTCAGTAGCCTTGACTTAACTGCTGACACACCTTTTACATCACATCTTTCCACAAATGTAGTAAATTTGATTCCTGTGTATTTTATCTGGTAAGATCCATGTGTATAGTCACTGTTAGCTTTTTTTTTTCATACTTAATATCATTTTTGTCTTTTTATGAATATTTTTTTATTTTTCCACTAGTTTATTTACAAAATTCAAATTTCAATAAATTCTTTCAATTTCCCTGACACCCCCCCATCAAATTGTACAACCCAATCCTCCCTTCCCCCTGCACATCCACATCCCTCTGCTTCCACCCTCTCCCACTCCTCCTGGATCCTTATACTCATTCTACAATAATGGTTTTATATTTATCCTTATGTGACTAAGTTAGTTCACTCAGCATAATGCTCTCCAGTCCCTCCCAAGTTAGGTAATAATTTACAAAGTTATTGCTCCTGCATGCTGCATAGTATCCCATTGTGTGAATGTACCATAATTTCTCAATCCATTCGTTTGTGGTTGGACATTTGTGCTGTTTCCATGTTCTTGCAATGGTGAATAATACTGCTATGAACACTGGTGTACAAATCTCCGTTTGTGCCTCAGTTCTCATTTTCTCAGGGTATATTCCAAGTAGTGAACTAGCTGGGTCATATGGAATTTCTATGTTCAGCTTTTTAAGGAAATGCCAAACTGCCTTCCAGAATGGTTGCACCATTTTACAATCCCACCAACAATGTATAAGAGTTCCTTTCTCACCACATCCTCTCCAGTATCTATTACTTGCTGACCTATTGAACTCTGCCATTCTTACTGGAGTAAGATGGATTTGCATCTCCCTTATTGCCAGTGATTTGGAGCATTTCTTCATGTGTGTGTTTGCCATTCAATTATCTTCCTCTGTGAAAATTCTTTCCATGTCTTTTGCCCATTTTGTAACTGGGTTACCAGTCTTTATCTTTTGGAGACCCAGGAGTATTCTGTAAACTTCTGTTATAAGACTCTTACAATGAATAAATCACTAATGGTACAAAATTCTACCATGCCATCTCTAGTCTAATTTCTATCATCAGGACAAAAGGAGTAGTTAAGGGGTAAAAAAAACCCCAAAACATTTCCCCCCTAAAACTTCTCGTTCTCAAATATATAGATCATTATCAAGAAAAATTAAAACCAGCTGAAAACCACAGACACCATTCAGTAGATGACTACATTTCAGTCTGAAAATTATGCAGTGCTCACCAAATGAAATTTTAATATATATTTTAGTATTAATTGGTGTTTTCAAAAATTTCTTTTTTATTAATTCTTACTCCTCTCTTCCCTTTCTTCTCATCCCTGATAACCCTATAAAATTGAGTCTATATGTGGGTAAATCTTTGTTGACTCTTTCATAATAGTGATCTAATACCATAATGGTTCTTTTATGACTGACTTATGCCACTCAGCACCATTTTCCAGATTCAGCCATGCTCTCCAGTATCTCATAACTTCTTGTTCATTATAAATTCATTCCCTGATGAGCATCTGGGTTGTTTTCAATTATTTACTACTGTAAATAATGCTATGAACATGAGTGTGCATACATCTGTTCTTATAGCAGTTCTTATTTCTTATGGACATATACTTAGTAATGGAACTGCTGAAGCAAACAATTCTATTCCCAATGTTCTAAGGAAGCACCAAGCTGCTTCCCATAAGGGTTCGACTATTTTTCATTCCCCTAGTATTACTGTTATAATACTAAGCGTATCTATAGGAACTAATAATAAGCAATACTTCGTAAATATATTCAGTAATCAGATTATTTATACCAAGTCCATATCTGCATCAATCTCTTCAGCCTGGAATGGAGTGAACCACATAGATTTCAGCTGATCATCCATGACATCAGCAAACACATATGCTGTCCTACAAGAGGGAAAAGTGTCCGGTGAAAAGTAGAATTAAAAAACAAAATATTTTAGCTTATTAGTCAGTTACTCTTTGAAGTATTAGTAAAAAAAGCACTTGAAAATATTCCTTCAAAATGCATATCCTCAAAAACTAGTAACTTAGAAATTATTTCTGATGTGATAAAAGTCTGACCTATTGCTAAAAATAGAAACTTGGTTTCATTTTTTAAAGCAAAGTTTACTGCACAATACAGAAACTGCCCCTATTTAATGTCTGTAAATTTATGAATTATAATGAATAATACATTTCGGCTATAGTCCCACAAGGAAGAAGAGACAGAGATATACAAACATATCTTCTAGATCAAGTATTGGCAAACTGTACCCTATATGATTACAGGTTTAATAGCTCACAACTGAGGAATAATTTGTTTTAAAAACTAGAGATTGTATGTGGCTGGCAAGGATTTCATTTCTGCTATCTACCTCTCCATATGAAAAAAACTAATTTGCTGATCTTCTTTCTAGATCCCAGCAACTATATAATCATCTATTTAACCATAAAATACTGCTTGTTTTACCTATTGTTAAAGAGATTCTGAAGAGATTCTGGAGCTGAAAGCACTGGCTCTATATCCTGTTCACTGAGGGGTAAAGGATCGCCTGATGATTCCAGCACTTGCTTAAGTCCAACTATATTGTCCAACAAAGAATCCAGGTTGTCATCATCTTTTGAGTGTTCCTAGATACAAGGAAAAGTAGACTAAGAATATGGAAGTAAAATTTAAACATTTATGCACATAATTTACTGATTCTTTAGTAAAAAGGCTATTATCTCACTAAGAAATGTGGAGCATTATAAACTATCAACATCAATATGAAAGAAAATAAATCCAACACCAAAAATTACATCTCATTTTCTTTTTAAAGGTAACATCAAGGGGGCAGCCTGCATCCATTCAATAAACAAATAAAGATTGTCATCATTTATGCTTTAAGATTCATAACACTATGGACGCTTTTACCCCAAATTATTAAATCAAGTAATTAATTGAAACAATATAAATATATAAAATTCACTATTTTAAAAAGTCCCTATGAAAAAAACATATACTAATCAAAATAAGGAAAAAATGTATCTTGGGAATGTGCTGTTTTATTATTTCTGTTTTTTGGTTTTCTTTTTTTTACCAAAACAAGCTTCTCTAGTTCAAGGAATAAATTTTCTGGACTTTCTTCTTTGCTTTGTAGAAGCTGTTTTAACTCTGCAGCATTAATACTCATTGTCCGTGACGGATGAGCTCCCTCTACTTCCACGAGACCACTATCATCTCCACAACATCCCTGTAAATGTCACACACAAGTTACATTTGAGAGCAGAGAAATTTGCAAAGATGTTTCCAAACTTACTCAGATATTTAAGATATTTACTGCAATCTTCTCCTGAATATTTTGTTCTTTTACTAACACCAATGGATAGTTTCAAACAGAACTGAGCCAGCTCAAAAGTGGAATAAATTTGCGTAAATTCACAAAACAATTAGGTAAATTATGAATGCAATGTACTGGCATCAAGGCTGCTCAATAAAAATATCCAAGAGAAAAATGCACTAGCAGTTGAAAGATACATAGCACACTGACTTAGCCTCAATAGTAAAATATCTATAATCACAGAAAACTGACAGAACTTGAAATTATCTATCTAGAGATAAGGTAAACAACTCCATATTTAACTCCAACTTAACTCCATAGCAACTTCCATACTTAAGATTAAATTCTGTAGTGCAGAAAACGTAGTAGTATCCACTATGAACAATCTGATATACAGTAAAATGAATTTTGAAGAACCATAGTACAATCCCAGAAAATTCATTCAACAAAACAAAGGGGTACAGGACACTAAGTTTTCATATAGGTAAGAACACTAATAGCGGAGGGCCAGGAATCTACCTAAGAATAGTTTCAAATCTTTAGAATAGAGTCATTTTAAATTTTTTTTTTTTTCTAAAAAAAAAGTGAGCTCTGGTGGCCTAGTGGTAAGAAACTGCACGGCAATCCCAGAGATGTGAGGTTAGAATCCACCAGATGCTCTGCTGAAGGAGGGACAATCTCCTCCCGTACCAGTCAGATCTGATTTGATGGTACACACACACACACACACACACACACACACACACACAAAAGGTCTTTTTTTTTTAAAAAAAAAGGCTTCTTAAGAGCCTGCACCCACCAAGCCACATGCAGGACTCAGTATTTTAAATGAGCATTTACAATTAAAAATTTGTTTGGCACTCATATTACTTTTTAATATAACTGGACAAATACCAACAAGAGTGGAGTTAAGATTATTCTTAGCAGTTACTCATCCCTCGAAATTGACAAATACTATGCCAGATACACACTTTCTTCTTTAGGAAGCAATCAGTGGACTGGAAAAGTGACTAACACTGTGTTAAGGAAAAAGGTATCAAATCGATAGAAAATCAGTAATAAATCACCTCGATTCAATAAACATTAAGATTCAATAGTGAATTCAGTAAAATTGTTTCTTGGAATTTAGTAAACAAATAATAAGTTACATCTACAGAAGTTTTGCTTGCTCTTTTGGGGGGAAATGAGCAGGTTGATGAAATACATAAAGATTCTTTTTAGAAGGGAAAACAGAACAAAATAATTAAGGGAGAAATGGAGTCAACTCAGAGATCTTAAAAGTTGCTAAATTTTATCTTTATTAGAAAAGAAAAAATTCATTGCCTTTGAATCAATTCCAATTCACAGAGACCCTCCATCAAGTTTCCAAGTCTATGTATCTTTATGGAAGGAAACTGCCCTTCTTTCTCCCACTGAGGAGTTGGTGGATGAAAACTGTCGGCCTTCTGTTTAGCAGCCTAGCATATTATGTATCAATAAAGATTTAAAAATAAAATAAAAACTAATTTAAAAAAATCTGTGTAGTTTTTGTGTGCCATCAAGTCAAGTATGACTCATAGCAGTGACCCTAAAAACAGATTTGAATTTTCAGCTCTCCATACTTTTTTCATCATTACAAGACTAGATAAACATTTTTATTTTAATCTACTTGCTTCTTTTTAAGATCAAATTTAGAATATTTTAAGTTTTCTATATTTGTACAGAATACAAATTGCTATGACTAGCAACATAGAATTTTTAAGAATATTTTAAAACACCATAATTTATAAAGTTATTTCAATAAAATTAAAATTCTATTAAACTTGTAAGTAACAGTATTTCAGATTTTCTTCATTACTTGTCAGATACCTCAGCAATCAAATTGTACAAGCACATTGGGAAAAAGCTATTAAGACATGATCTCTGACATAAATGGCCTCATATTCAGTAAATGGGTTAGGAAATGGTAATAAATGCATACACTTTAGAGAGAACAATAAACACAAAAACAAAGTAACAAGTGCATGAGGAAAAGTAATCTCAAATGCTTCAAAAATTGAGAGGCATGACAAAAAGATCATAGTTTTTTTATAGTTTGACCAAAAAAAGAAAACAAACCAGCAAGCTCCGAGAAGCATGGTCAGGAAAAAGAAAAGTAAAAGCAGAGAAGATAAATAGAGTGTAATATAAAGATTTTCAAAAGAAGGACTGATTACAAAATGTATTCTTTTGATTAGACAGTGATTGGTCTGGAATTGCATGCTAAGAAGTCTAGAGTTTATTGCATGTTACCAAAAATGACTACAAGGTGAAGGAACATGACCTACTATTCTATTAGGACCATATTAATTCAATTATAAATACATCCAATGTATCAGAGAAGCAAATGTTTGGTAAGGAAGTATAGAGAATGCTGCTAAAATACTCTGCAAGAGACTGCCAAGAATGAATGATAAGATCCAACCAAATTCTGGATTGCAAAAGTACAATAATAACTAAAAAATAATGAAAGTATAAATTTAAAATCTCACTGGGGAGGCCTAACAGCAGATGTGAACCAGCAGAAGAAAGTGAAAACACTAATTGAGATTATCTACTTTAAGGAACAGCAAGGAAAAAGACTGAAGGAAGGGGAAGGGGGGAGTGAAAGAAAAAAAGAATATAGCTTCAGAAATGCATGGGACACAATCAACAGTACTAACCAAGGCACATAATGAAAAGGAGAAGGGAGAGAGAGAAAAGGTCAGAAAAAAATATCTGAAGAAACAATGGCTAAAACCTTCGAATTAATTTTGTATATGCAAGAAGCTCAACGTACTCCAACTATGATAAATTCACAGATTCATATTTAGATGTGTTGTGGTCAAACTGTCAAAAGACAAAGAGAAGCTTAAAAAGGAGCAAAAGGGAATTAACTCTTTATTTAAAAGGGATTTGTCAACAGAATGAACATCTGAAACCATGACGGTCAGAAGGCAGCAAAAAGACATATACATTCAAAATGTTCAAAGAAAAAACAACCATAAACCCAGAATCTTTTATCAGGTAAAATAAAACTTCAAAAATGAAAGAGAAATTAAGATATTCCCAAATAAACAAAAACTGAATCCTTTACCTCTGGTAGATCTGAGATAGATGGATGGATGGATGGATGGATGGATGGATGATGGATGGATGAATTAGAGAAAATAGATATATAATCCTTTAGGCTAAAAGAGAGCTCTGGAATTGTGATGCGATCACAAGATGGATGGAGAGATGGCTATATATAAAATATTTTAGGCTATAAGAGAGCTCTGATAGACAGACAGATAAATAATAGAGATGGAGATATAAAATCCGTTAGGCAAAAAGAGAGCTCTGGAAACTGTGATACAACCACAAAGATCCACGGTTCAAATCCACCAGCTCCATGGTGCAATTTACTGCCTCTGAAAGCTCACACACAACAAAGGCTAAATGAGCACTGCACAATAAGATGAATCTTCACGAAAAAAATAAAAACCCACTTCAACAATTTAGATCCTCCCAGAAGATCTGTGGGTGAGCATTAACATTACTGGTAAGTATATTTGTTTTCTCCTGGACACAGGACCCTACTATTTGGTCCTAAAAGCCTTCTGAGGTCCCAACTCTTCTATTTCT